>NC_030998.1:1384893-1442826 GCF_000149955.1 Fusarium oxysporum f. sp. lycopersici 4287
AGCCTGATTGAGGCCCATGGATACACACCATGTCCTTCGAATAGACTCTGACAGTACCCACGAATGCCAGAGTAGTTGCTCAGGAGAGAACTGGCCCAGGAGCAGCGGTAATGTGAAATATTGAGGGCTTACATTCGTGAGATGGTTCTTCATAATCATATCTCCATTATTAGTCGCCTTGAGAGCATCATTCATCATTTCTTTCGTCCAATCCTGTAGGGTTTGAAGATGCTGCTCCGCTTTGTGACGTTGGCGCAGATCACCGTCCAGCAATCGGATCGTGCAATAAACCAGGAGTGCTTGTACACGACTCAGGCTACTCAGAGTGTCTCCAGATGTTCTTCTGCCGTCCTCAGACACCAATAACCTCTCGGCGTTCCGCTCTGCGATCCGGAGCACCATCTCGTTGGTCTCGGGTGTCCTTGACAAATATGAAGACAATGTTGTGAAAGCATCACTAATGCAGTCGGGGAGACTGTTTCTGTAGAGTTCATGATGCACAAACACATTACTTCCGCTTCTTGTCCAATCGCTCAGCCAGTCTCTTGTTTGGTATAAAAGCCCCCGAATCATGTCCGTAGTGAGATGCGCCCTATTCGACTCTTGAATCGGAACTGTCCTCCAGGAATCTGGATCAAGGAACCAAGCCACCTTCAAATCTTCTAATGAGATAGTACCCGGAGCGCTTTGATGACTCTCCACTTCTATGTCTACCAGCTCAGACCAACTGTCATCTTGGCCTGACTGCAACAATCGTGCCTCTGGAAAGGCTGCCAACGTGGAGGCTTGTCCCCCGTAGTTCTGTGTAGCTTGATAGACAAAGGTATTGGGTAAAGGCTCATAGAGACAGTCCAAGCCTCGAAGGTCGCAACGGCGGCATTTGGGCTGCTGCTTGGTGCACTTCCTCTTGGACGATTGACAGGCCTTGCAGGCTTTCACCTCGTATCGGGTCAGTCCTAGCCGGCTCATGATTGGATTAACGAGGAAGACTTCGGAACTCTTTTGCTGTTCACAGTAAACACATGGTTGTTTGCGGATAGCGAAGCCTGCTTATAGATCAGATTGCGGGTGAGATGCTACTCGTTACGGTTAGTCTTCCGCACTGCTTGTCTCCACACGCTGATTAATGACGTTTGCCTGCACTAAGCATGGGAACATTCAGTTAAAACAAAGACGGTATGGCAGGTCGGAAGTACAATTCTTGGTCAAAATATAAGATGGCTTCCGGCCGATAAAGCAGCACAAAGGATAGGTTCTAAACTAGTTCTCCGTTTTATCTCATGGTAGCGATGAATTCACTGAGCGGGCCACCTCTCAACTGTTAGTGGGCCAACCTCCGGAGAGAGCTTCACCCAAACACCAAACAAAACCAACTTGGCGTATCTTTGTATCATGCGACCAACATCAACCAAGTGATGGCGCCTCGCAGACAATTAAAAACGTCTCAACTACCAAAGGTTTGAAAGCTCGGAAACACAAAAGGACTCGACTCAGCACGACGCATTGGAGACATCTTCTACCCCCTCAGGGGACGAAAGAGTCTTATTCTAGGTTTTTTTCTTATCATCATTCATGCAGTAGCAAGGTGAATACAAGAGCTGAATGTGTTGGGTAATTTTGTCAGCCAAGCCTTAAAGTGCGACAGCAATTGCCAAAGCCACAAAGCCTATCCAAGGTTTGACATCTCCAGCCGCGTCAACAATGACTGGGGGCTCCGTCGCCATTCCTGGAGTTCCACCATCAGTTGTAGTGCCATCCATACATGTACCAGCATCGCAGGTAGCTATTGGTTGTTGGTAAGACGTCGCCGGTCCAGCCGTTGTATCAGGCTGAGGGGCTTCAGATTGTGAAGCCATCTGTGATTGTTGTGGGCTTGAGTTCCACTGGGTCACTTGAGTGGTGACAGAAGCAGGGACAGAGCAAGCAGTAGGAGTAACCAGTAAACCCCCTCCATTGAAAGGGTTGTACCCGAGACATTGGGCGTACTGGGCAGCACAGCTGGCCATGTTGGTGTCTGGTGCGGTACGACAGGTGTTATAGTCATCGTTACACTCGGTAACGCAGTCGTATGTTTCAGGTATACTTGTGTCTGTACTGACAGCGGGAGTCGTGGTGTCAGCACCAACAGTAGAAGATGAACTCCCGCCATATGCGGGTGCTGAAGAGCTGGAAGTGCTTGAGCGCGTGTTGAGAACAGTGGTTGGCTCTACAGCTGCCGTGCTAGAAGCCCCTGTAGCGCCTCTTGAGCATGCTGTCGGAGCGTTGATTGAGTTTGAGCCCAAGAATGGATTGAATCCGAGACATCTTTCGTAATCCTCCGCACAGAATGCTTGGCTGGCGTCTGGTTCAACTCGGCATGAGTTGTATGCGTCAGTACACGCAGTTGCGCATTCATCGCGCTTGTACAAGCGTGCAAAGCCTGAACCTGCAAGGGCGATTATAAGAAAAGGGATCGTGGACTTCATTGTGACACGAAGCTGATGTTAAGTGATGAGTCGAAGACGGGACATGTCAAAGCGAGCGGCAATAGAGAGCGATGTTGGAATGTGCGGAACGTAGTTCTTGAGGATCTTGATACTTACAATCACCTCTTATAAGTCACTGTATCGCATCTAGTTGTCTAGGGGATGCTGAACTGCTTTGAGGCATTGGTTAGGCAGCTGCTAGCATCCGAGACATGGCTCCCATTCATCCTGTTTGCGTCTTGTGCCACGTGCAATCGCAGAGGGGCTATATTGAATTTTATTACATTGGCTTGCGATGCACCGATCTCAAACGGCATGGATTTGGCGCTAGCTAATTGCAGACTTGTACCATTGTGATTGACATGATGTTTTTGGTCCGGCCGTTTTCGGTTACTGAAACAACGCCACCCACAATTCCGAATACAAGGTAGAAGCCACATGCTTTTATCTTTATGTAAATCTTACATCGTTATTACAATCAATAGCTCAAGATGTAAAATGTCCGGCACGATGTAGTGTTGTAAGGGCTTATTGACTCTTGTCCTTGTCACCAAGTTCATCGACCATCCCAGCAGCTGCCACGCAATGCACGAAGGACAAAGTCCAGGATTATATACGGGTCATGAATAAATAAATTAATAAAATCAGCTCATTTTCAAGTCTTCTGACCATTTCTATAGAAAGCAAAACCAAATCGTACATCCAAACTTGCTTTGTTATCTACCTATGTCTACAGTCGTATTCTCAAACACCTGCCATCCAACACTAGACCGCTTCTTATAAGCTAGCACCCGAATAAAAGCCATCCCAGTCACTGGCTTACAGATTGACAAGGGCTTCAGGCTCAAGTTTCAGGTCCGACATGCCTTCCAAGGTGCTGCAGAAGCGTCCGTCACCAAGTCCACGCTCAGGAGTCATCTCTGCAAAGTCTTCAACGGACGGGTTGATATCCGTCGATCCCTCACGGGTATCAAGCATGAACGCACTTGATGGAGTGAACGAACTCGAGGTCGTCGACATAGTGCTGTAAGCACCGCCAGACATAAATGCATCTCCAGTAACAGTCTCAACGACCGAACGGGTGTACTTACCTGCTCCGCTGACCTCCTCAAACTCAGACTTCCAAGTACGAGTAGTTTCGCTGCTTGGAGCCTGCATTAATTCAATGGGGACCGGCCCTTGACAACGAACATGCTGGGTGATGTTAGCATCTGGCAAACCTGGTGGGACATACAGGCCGAGGTTTGCTCCACGAGCAACGGTAAGGCCATTGTGGATGCCCACAACAAAATCCAGAAATCGTTGATCGTACTCGGAGAAAGACTCAATGCCACGAGAAGCTCGAATAATGTCGACAAGATTGTCGAGGAACGCGAGCTGGGTTCTTGGGTCGACGCGAGCAGCATACGCAACCAGGATCTCAAACTCCACGAATGTCAAGCCCTCGTCTCCTCCGAGAGAGAACACGATGTCATCAACTGCTTGACACACGGCAGCGTTCGACCACTTTTGTTGGCCGTGGTTCGTTGCGATCGAGAACGCATCGTCGATGACGGCTGCTCTGTCGTAGCTAAACTTGTTCCAAATAGACTCCATTTTGGCGTTGGAAGCTGGAAGAACGTTTTTGGAGTTGGTAGAAGTGATGAGTTGATTTTAGCTGGAAATATTAGTGTTGAAAAGCTGAGATGAGTCGAAATGAAGAATCGGCAGGCGAATCTGGTTCCCTTATTATAGTTCGAAGCTGCTACGGTTCTGTGTCATGTATCAGGATCTCATCCAAGGTGTTCACAGGTTCTAGATAGATTTTGCAGCTTGTTTCTTTTTGCTATCTGATCACCGATATCAAAGAGGGTTGTTAAATAAGAGTAAATCATTGTTTCCTGGCCGATCCCCTTTGAACAGAGGTGAGAGCACGGAATCCGGTGTGTTTGGAACAAAGCACCTGGACATCAATGTTTCTGTTCGAGGTGGTGAGCAAAGGTCAGAAGAATATCGGTCTGATGACTTTTCTACTGTGCAGGCATGAGGGATAAAGGTCCTTTTGTGTTTTCGGCTGTTCTTTGCCCCGTCCTTGGGTTTTGGGCCTACGATAGGTACAAAGCCATACTTATAGAGATGCTTCTCTGTATGAATTATTTTCAGTTTTACAACCTCCTCAAAGGCTAGAGGATGCTAACATTTCTCGGTCAATGGCTTCGGAACCTCATATTTCGTACTCCAAAACGGCAGTTCTGGTTCTATTCTATGTTGGCATTGTCTAACATTAATGAGCAAATCTGAAGTCCAGCCTCTTATTGCCTTCATCTTTGGTCGTCCTCAGATACTCATCCTTCTCTCCATCCGACATAGCATTCCAAATGCGTTCTCGAGTCTTATTTCGCCATATGTAGTACCCCTTGATAAAAATTGTCATCACCACGTTCCAACCAACAAGTGCAAGGAGAACTTTGTTTCCCCGTCGGTACAGAGGCTTGTCATCATCACGATAGATCTGTGCGTTTCGTGAGCCACGATTGAGACAGCGATGAATGTGATCTTAGACTAACCTGAGATGAGATTACAGAGCTTGCTTGGCAAATCATGTTGTACATGGCACTGCCCACTGTTCGGGTGCGAACAGAACCAGCGTTTCTCGATGTCAAACTGACTGCAGAGCTGTCAGTAAAGGAACATAACCAAAAGAGAATCTTGTTCATACCGTTGATTGAGTGGATGTAAGGGAATCCAATCATCAAGATTGTTGCTGAATACCACGCCCAAGGGCTAGCGTTTGCGGGAAGCAGCTCGAGAGTTAAGAGCAACACGAAGCACCAGAACGAATAGTAGAGCAAGAGAGCCATTCTGTTGTTGATCTTTTCTGAATACCAAGAGATAAGGATCAAGTGTGCCAGGAAAAGAACATATCCCGGAATGGTCAGCAGATTCGTCTCAAAGGTGCCGAATCCTAAGGCCTTCAGGTTGAGGGTAAGATAGGCAGTGACGGGGTTTGTCGGAATCAGCATGGTCCAACTGATCATGTATAATGGCCAGAGGTCATAGTCCATGAGTGCATCCCAGAGGAGCTTGAGTGTAAGGCCTTGACGGTTATGCATGCCTCCCTGTTCCGCCATGTCAGTGTTGCTAGAGTGGGTAAAGGTACGGAGTTCACTTACCTTGCCAGGGTCGTCACGCAAGACACGGTTGACCATGATGACTTCTTCTCTCTCAGTGAACCAACCGTCTTTACCACGGAACCAACTAGCTGTTTGTGTTGGACCGGGTGGTAGGTAGAACCAAGACACCACGCCGATGAAGAATGTCAGAGTGCCCTCGAGGACAAACAGCCAGCGCCAACCTTCCCAGCCTCCGACCGAGCGCATGTGAAGGATGCCATATGCCAGAAATGCGGCGACGATGAAAGTACCATTTGAAGCGCAGTAGAAGAAACCGACGCGCATGGGAAGCTCCCTATTGGTATAGAAGTACGAGAGGTAGAGCAGCGCATCTGGGATGAACCCTCCCTCGATGAGTCCCAGCAGAGCGCGAGTCGCATAGAAGCTTTGCTTGTCTTGGACAAAGCCTTGGCAGATACCGATGATACTCCATGTCACCATCTGAATGGGGATCCAAACATCAGGGCCGAGCTTTTTGGAGATCATTTGTGATGGGACTTCTGCAGACAAGAAGCAGAGGTAGAAGATCATCATGCCGTAGTTGTAGTCGTTAGTGTTGAGGCCAAGATCGTCGAGCATGCCATCGCTCAGAGCCTGTGAGATATTGCCACGGTCGAGTTGTAGCGCAAAGAACATGAGGCAAACCCAAGAGCAGATTCTCTTGTCTAACTGGAAGGCACCAAGCAGGTCAGTATGGCATCAAGTCGCCAACAGGGGATGAGCTTACCCGTCTGACTAGTTTCTTCTCCTCCTTTTCCGTCCATTCGGCAGTTGGGTCATATCGATGAATGCCTTCATATTCTGGAATAGGCTTGTACAGCTCTGTAGCTCCTCCAGATACAAATGTGTCGCCGGTGAAGTAGGCACGCTTCTGTGTTGAACCGTAGTCGTAATCGGAGTCAGACGCCGTAATGATCGGGTCGTCGATCGTGGTTGGCTTCTTGTCTGCCATATTTCCAGGCCCGAGATGCGAAATGTGTCGGTACTCGGTCAACTACATACAGCCTATCGGTGTGCCAAGCTCGGTATATAAGTAATTCGGGACATTTTCTAAGATCCATTGTTGTATATCGTGCGCTGAGGATTAAATGGTGCAATGGTACAGATTGTCTGGCATATACCTGTCTAGTGTAGTTTTCCAACCATATATGTAACGCATAGGCGATGGTGCAATTTCTCGGAGGATATGTCGAATCTCTCCAACATGGCATTGGCTCAAAAACACGAAATCTCCGCTGCATCTTCTGCCGATGTCCCGCGGAGCTCAGTGGGTCAACATGGAAAAGGGTTTGCAATGAGACATGAAACAGATGACTTCCGATAAAGGGATCAGCCTAACTCGCGCAATTTGGGCTTGGCATTACCATTAAGGCCGCAATTGTAGACCTTCTGGAAATGGTGGCTCTGCTGATCAAGTCGACTAGTTCGTCAGTTGGTCTGTCCCTTGAACGCGTGCGAGGGCCACTCGATGGCGTCAACAACACTGCCGAGAGTTTCTCCGGAATAAATAATTCTCGTCAAACATTCGTATTGAACGAGCTTTCAGTACTCAAATCATTTTCCTTTTCAATCTCGAAGGGCTTGTACTTCATCCGCTTGTCTTTCCTTTTGGCGATGTTCAGACGGCAATAACAGTAATCAACGGCACTGCCCGCTTCAGTGGAGCTCAAGAAACTGGCACCAAAAGTGGACTCGGGGATGAAAAGCGCCACTGGGGAGCAGGGTCTAATTTCCCCGTTACCGATCCGTCGCCCGCATCGTTTGCTCCGAGATGTTCCAACACTTCGAAGGCCAGAGTTCCCATAATAGAAGGGTCACAAAATACGAATTCGCTGATTGATCAAAGCTAGAAGAATGAATGACAATAAAGAATAAATAGCAAGTAGGTTTATCGTTGCGTAGTTTTTGGTTGATTCCGGGTTGTGTGGTGATGGTCTTTTGCTTTGTCTTTTGATTGCGAAGGTTTGTCATGATCGTAGAAAAAGTTATTTCACATTGTAACAAGGCGACGAGGAATTACAATGTCGAAGTGATTAAAAATCAACTCTTTACGAATATCTTCCCAAGCCCGCTCGAATAATACAACCAATCAAGGAGGCAGGCATGCTTAAACACAACACACAAGATCCCAGAAGTTAATTGCCAATACCCTACCCTGGAGACAGCACTGGTCTGCCTGAGGGGAACGCAACTGAGGTCTCACTGCTGGTTTGAAAAGCAACCAATCAGAGCCACGCCCGGTTAGCTCAATCGGTAGAGCGTGAGACTCTTACGAGTACGCGATCTCAAGGTTGCGGGTTCGACCCCCGCATCGGGCTGTTCCTATAAAAACGATTGCGAGCAATAGCGAGGCATCTCTTTTTGCCATTTTGCACTTTTTCTGAATCCTTTAACCTTTTGCTGGTGAAGACAACATACAACAGGGCGACATTCGGTTCTCACGTCGGCCCCACTGCTGGTCTCAGGCGATCCCATGGGAGGAGCTTCTAATGCGCATCTGCTCCTCCACAGTTTCTCGGAAAAGTGATGACACAGAATTGAAATGCACTTAAAATAACTGAGCGGAAATCAATCACAGTTTGACTCGTTTTAACAAGTGAAAATGGCACTCAATCCGAGCCAGTTCCACTGACCGCGTCATCTTGGTGGGTTGGTCAAGGGGCCAACATTGCTAGCTCGTCAATATTCGCATTCAGAATACGAAAATTATCATCAGAACCTCCTTAAGAACGCCCAAATGTCTGTTCCGTGCAGTAGAATCTTTCTGATCTCGAAGCCTTTCCTTTGTCAGAAAAGTCTCAATTATTCCCTGCAAATTCTTCTGTCCGTTCTTGAGGTCGTTGTTCACATACATATCGTTATCCCTCTTTTAGTTTTCGTATCCGAAGATGAGCGGAGATGGGCCATACGGACCCGTTGTCAACGGGACTCAGATCGTCTTTTTCGAATACTTGCCCAACAAACCTGCCGCCATATCCTTCGTTGTTCTCTTCGGCATTGTAACTTTAGTCCACTTGGTATTCCTCTTCATCCTTCGAGCCTGGTTCTTCATCCCCTTCATCCTCGGTGGCATCTGTAAGTAGACCCCATAGCCTTGGCGTTGGTACCTTCTGACACGGGTCCAGGTGAGATCTTTGGTTACTTCGGTCGAGCTCAAGCCCACGATGCCCCTGATAAAGCAGGTCCCTTTATCCTCCAGAACGTCCTTCTCCTCGCCGGAACACCTTTCCTAGCCGCGACGATCTACATGAGTCTTCGGCGTGTTGCCACGGCGCTTGACTCCCAACATCTTTCGTTTATAAGTCTTCGATGGTTGACAAAACTATACGTCCTTATTGACATCGCATGCATTGTCAGCCAATTCATAGGCGCCATCATACCTGCTTCTGGAGAACCAGATGCCATCACTAAAGGCCGAACTATTCTTATTGCTGGTCTGATAGTTCAACTCTGCGCCTTGAGTATCTTTATCCTCACGTCGCTGTATCTGTACATACGCATAAGACAAGAAACTGGACCGTTCTTGGATTCATCCCTGGTACGGTGGCGGCGATACTTCAGAACCATCGAGGCTGTGACGATCATCATGATTATTCGCAGTATTGTCCGTGCAGTCGAGTATCTTCAAGGGCAAGGGGGGTTCGTCATATCTCACGAAGTCTTCATCTATCTCTTTGACGCCTCACTTATGTTCCTGGTCATGCTCTTGTTTTTGATCGTTCATCCAGGACGGCTGGTCAAGAGCGGTACAAGGATGAAGTGGAGGGGACAGACGCATATTGATGAGGCAGGTGATGATATCATGCATCTGCGTGAGTATCGAGCTTAGCATATTCCAGTTGCTTGAAGAAAATGAGAATGCCTATCATTATGTAAACAGAATCAGATTTTTATGGCTTTCGAGTGATTCCAAAATACAACCAGTGCATTCATTTCAGTCTTTCAGACAATTGAAAAGAACATTAAGCGGTAGCATAGCGAGATTAGTCAGACCGAGATAATCACTGCAGGGAGATATAAGCTCTCAATTATAACGAGTTTGAACCACCAAGTTTGGTTTCAGGCATCTCTGACAAGTCTGACAAGAATGAAGGTGATGTCGATTTCGGCGATGAAATGGAGGAGCGAAGCGGCGCGATAAGAAGCGATAAGATAAGATAAGCCACCAAACCCCGCTGTTCATTGGCCGATTCCTGATGTCATCTCGCGACAACATCAATTTTCAGCCTTCACTCATCTCATTGCAGGACCATCTTCAACACCAACAGTACAGCCTATCATGTTTGCTATTCGACGAATCATCGCCCGCCCTGTGCTGCGCGTAGCGACGCGTCAGATCCACGTGACACCACGTCGCTTCGCCTCTGCCGATCAGCCACCCAACATGCAGCAGATCGAATCAATGATGAATGACCCTCATATTCGTGAGACGTTTGAGAAGCTGAGCCGTCATCCTCCGGCCATTGAGGCCATGCAGAAGATGGGGGACATTATCAAGAGCAAGGGTAAGAAACTTCGGTGAATCCAATTGCAACCTCGGCTGATTATCTGGCACAGGGCTTGCCACTTCAGGGCCACCGAGCAAGATGGACATCATGAAGCTCATGATGGATAAGGAGTTTCGTGATGCAGCGACAACGGTATGTTTGTCGTCCGAGTCTTTAATTGTGTGCTAATTGGGATTGTAGTTGACGACCGAAATGCAAAATGCTGGTGTTGAGATCAACCCTGATGTTAGCTTTCGTACCTGCTTCATTCCCGTCCAAGTCACTGACAGTATCCCTAGGTCTTCATGAAGATGATGCAGGGTGAGAAATGAAGTTGATATCTTCATACGGGAAAGTGTAGGGTTTATTGCATCAGTCATGACAAGAGTTGCGATGGCTCCGAGAACAGATTGTCGTTAGCCCTCAAGCATCGAAGAAGCCAGCGTATATTATTCAGGACTTGAACTAAACTGTCTTGCAACATCACCAATGTGTCAGAGCCGTGTTAAAAACTGGTCGATTGTGAATTGCGTCATGTGATATATCGTATACCCAGCGACGAGCCCTTGAAGTCCATAGCAAACGCCCGATTTGTTAATCCCCAAGCCGTCTCTACATATGTTTCATTCTATTTCAGGGCAATACTTATCATGTGTATCGATCCAAGGCCCCGGACCTTAGCTTCCGACGGACACTATCGGAGTCACCGCTCGATAGTCTCATGCAAGATCCCAATCAAGAAGGCACAAGAGGTCAAAGCTGAGAAAGGAAATTGAATGCGAGGCATAGAGTTCACGTGAGACTGTTCTCTCTGCCGTTCTGACACATTGAGATGAGTATGTCGCAGAATTAAGTCAGCTCACCCGTTCAGCAAGCCACATAACCGAAACAGTTCGGCATGAAATTATAACCAAGGGAGTGACATAGCTTGATGAATGTTCCAGACAGATACCAGAGATATTAGACATAAAAACAAGCTTCTGCAACAGACTACCGGATTGGCTGTCGCTGGCAATTGGTAAAATTGCGGGATTTTTAGTTCACGCTAGCCCGGGCCCCTTGACACTTCTCCCGTGATCAGAATACGGCCTTGAGGTCTAGGCCACAGCTGAACTCTCTCGTGGTCTAGGAGCCAATCAATTTTATCACTAGACCAGTTTCCAGATGCCTATTGAGGAAGCTGGTCCCAGATCTGCACAGGTAATCGCGACTTGGTCTGGCGTTGCTACGTGATCTGAGCTAGTGAGAAGCTGAACCAAGACATGCATCGTAGCCTAGGAGACTTCCAGGGGAATTGGCGCCTTTGGTCTTGAACATTGGTATGGATGGTGGTCGCTTGATTAACGTTCAAGCGAGGGGTGTTTATCTTTGGAGCATGATAACATACTAGCTCGTTTAACATAAAGGGCAAAGCGCCGTGCTGGCAGTTCTGGTCCATTCAGTCTTCATTGATACCTCCATTGATCCACGTTTGCCTATACCTCGATAGTCCATCAAAAACGGCAAGATGAGGCACTCAATCACACAGCTTACAGCTGTTTTCACAGCCCTATCCACAACAGCCCATTCCGCCATCCTTCAACGGGACAAGCAAGGGTCCTGCGCGAAGACCAAGGTCGCTATCCTCGGAGCCGGTGTTGCTGGCATAGCAGCAGCCCAAAACTTGACAAAAGCAGGCATTGACCAGTTCATCATTGTAGAGCATAATGACTACATTGGCGGGCGAATGAGGAAACAATCCTTTGGCAAGAACGCAGATGGACAACCTTACACAATTGAGTTTGGCGCCAACTGGGTTGAGGGTATCGGATCAGAAGCTACACATGAGAATCCCATCTGGCAGTTGGCAAAGAAGTATGACTTGAAATCGCATGAGTCCGATTACGACAACTACTTGACATTTGATCACAAAGGGACAGACAAACTGGAGCAACACGATCAAAAGCCTGGGAGAAGATCTACAGCAAGGCTGAAAGCAGAAGCTGGTCATCTCCTGCTCGGGAACTTGCAAGATACTTTCCGTACGTGCTGCCATCCGCTCAGCAGGATGGCGCCCAGACAAGGATGACATGCACGCCCAAGCCGCAGACTGGTGGAAATGGGACTTTGAATCCGCCTGGACACCCGACGAAAGTGGCCTTATCTTTGGAGTGGCTGGTGGTAATGCGACATTTGGCTACTTCAGCGATGTCAGTAACCTCGTCGTTGACCAGCGTGGCTTCAGTACCATCATACAAGAGGAGGCCAAGACGTTCCTAAAGAAAGGTGATGCAAGACTCCGACTCAAGACCACTGTCGAAGGTATCAAATACGGAAAGGACGGCGTGACAATCACAACGGACAAGGGTGATTGCATCCAAGCCGACTACGCGATCTGCACCTTTTCGCTAGGAGTGTTGCAGAGCAATACCACCGAGTTCAGCCCCCCTCTCCCCGACTGGAAGCAAAGTGCCATTGATCAGTTTGCCATGGGCACGTACACCAAGATCTTCATGCAGTTCGAAGAGGCTTTCTGGGACAACCAAACGCAATTCTTCCTCTATGCCGATCCTCTCGAGCGTGGCCGGTACCCTCTCTTCCAATCACTCAACCCTGAGGGTTTTGCGCCGGGTTCCAACATTCTCTTCGGAACTGTTACTGGACAACAAGCATGGCGCGTAGAACGTCAGACCAACAATGAGACGATGGAACAGATTCTTGATGTCTTGAGACTGATGTTTCCCGACAAGAATGTGACGACACCGACTGCTTTTACCTACCCTCGCTGGAGCACTGAACCGTAAGTCAAGAACAACCCGCTCACAGTCGAATGACTCTTGGACTAACGACACGCAGTTGGGCATATGGCTCCTACAGCAATTGGCCCGTCGGCATGACTCTTGAGAAGCATCAAAACATGCGCGCCAATGTTGAGCGCCTCTGGTTTGCAGGAGAAGCCAATTCTGCAGAGTTCTTTGGGTTCTTGCACGGCGCGTATACTGAGGGTCAAGATATTGCTAATAAGATTGGCAATATCATAAACGGAAAAGCTGGTGATGATGAGTTCGACATGGAGAGGTACGAGAACCTTCATGGAACGACATTTGTGGATGAGTATGATGAGGATAACGGATGGTTGTTTCCGTATGACGTCGAGGGGGACGAAGAGGAAGAAGAGGAAGAATGAGGAGATTGATGTTGATTCTCTGTAAATAATTATGTATGACGGTAATGATTGCAATGTGACGGAAGGCCTGGGTACTATAACGAGATCAATGGACTTTTGTTGGTTTACTCAATATTCTGTCATTCTGATGCGCTTGTTGCATGTTGTCGCCGATACCGCATCGGAGGCTTATAAATCGAGGGGCTGGGGTTCAAGTCAACGCATGCATGCAGGAACTCAATCTCTCGGCCAAGGTATTCGCTCTCATAGAGTTTGAGTTCGTAACGGCAAGACCGTAAAGGCTTTCTTTCTTTGCATATGCCTTATGGATCTCAATATGATAGAGTTTGCGACACCGGGTAGGGCCGAAGATGGTGGATCTGGTTATCAGCAGGCTGCATAAGTAATCTCGTATGGGGCCAAACAATTTGCGAACGACATTATCGCCCAAGCTCTAGAAGGGATCAATTGAGGCTATCGTATGACCTCTTGCAAACTTAAAAACTCTTCAATGCGATATACGCGCATTCACCTCGGGGCTCATCGGCGAGTGAACCGATTCCCTGCTTCTCGGCACTTCTTGGCATGGTTTCTACCCCATCTCTTTGATGATGGATCGACCATGGCCGAGTGGGAGGAGAGTGGGAGAGCAGCCATGATTACAATAACCATAACCCCGCCCTTTTATTTTTCTGTCAGTGCGTAAACGTTTATCCCAATCGGTTCTGGTAAATGGAGTAAATGCTTGGAAATCATATGCAGCCTGCTGATAGAGTGACGCGGCTCGCATAGCCTCATCAAATGCCAACTTAAATTGTTAGTGAGGGCAAAGTCTTGGCAATTGATGTCATGGATGTATGTGCTAAGACTGACTCAGATTTGGGTGTGATGCGCTTGATCTTTGAATCGGGCTGCTAAGGTACGGTACCTTTGGGTGTCCTAAATCCGGTCAGCCCGCTCAGGTCCCAAGCCTCACTAAAGGGTAGAACCAAGAAAATGCGTCGGTCGCAGCAGATGCAAATCCCCAAAACTAGTTTCAATTCTCATACTCCCATGAAACGACCCCAGTTTACGGAATAACAGTGATCAAACAGCTAAAATCCGTAGAGTATCAGTGTCGGATTTAGCGAGTCAGCGGTTTCATAACCCCGTAGAGATTGGTCGGCAAATCAGTTGTCATACTTACCGAGCCTGCCAAGACTTGGCTATGTCGTACTTGCAGGCCACTTATTGGCCGAAGCTCATGCCCAAGTCACGCCAAGGGATCTAAAGTTAAGGTTTAGGTTGCCGAGGCCAACAGTTGATTATGAGAGACGAATCATTGACAAGTGACCGCGTAATTCATTGCTTCGGACGCCGAGTCGAGTAGTACAACACGCGAGCATGGGATACCCATCATGGCTTGGCATCATGGCTTGGCCAAGCATCTCAACGCGTCATAGTCGCTTGATATCTTTTTTCTTGGTGTTTGCTACAACTATCAAAACCCATCATGTCTCCCACCCTTCTCGAAGGTTTGATGGTTGTACACTCTCTAGCCTTTGACGTAGGCCCTATACCTTCCCCCTGGCTATCCGAGCCAATTCGAGGAACTGTTTCATACAAAGGCTACTCTCACGAATCACTAAAACCTCTATGATGCTTCGATCACTCGCTCTCACAAGTTTCCTGGCCGGACAATCGCTACGAGCTGCAGCTCAGCGCGACCAGGTTGATAACAGCAACCTCGACCCATTGAAGTTCAAGAGCGATGGAACATTCCAAATATCCGTCTTTTCAGATCTCCATTTCGCTGAAGGTACGGCATTGAAACCACCATGGTACAAACAAAGCCGCTGACCAAGAACTAGATGCCTCCTCAATAGGACCCGAGAAAGACGCCAGGACTGTCAAGGTCATGGGCGACGTGATCGATGCCGAGCTGCCAGACTTGGTAGTCCTGAACGGCGACCTTATCAATGGCGAATCAACATTCACACATAACAGCACGGTATACATCGATCAGATCGTCTCCCCGATGGTTGATCGAAATATGACATGGGCTTCAACGTATGGAAACCACGATCACAATCGCAACCTCAACGGAACCGCCATGTTGGAGCGCGAGCATACATGGCCCGGATCTCGAACAGATTCAATGGTCCCAGGAAGCGATGCCGGAACAACAAATTACTACCTCCCCGTATACGCATCGAACTGCAGTTCAAACTGCACACCCGAGCTGATACTCTGGTTCTTCGATTCTCGAGGTGGCTTTTACTACCAGGGCGGCGCTCAGCCTAACTGGGTTGACAAGAGCGTCGTGGAATGGTTCAACGAGACCAATGCTAATCTGCGCGAGGAATACGGCAAGAACATTCCTTCGCTGGCCTTTGTTCACATTCCCGTGTACGCCTCTCTTATGCTGCAGAACAATGGTATCGATGAGAATTACCATCCCGGTATCAACGACGAAACTGTCATTCAGCAAGGTGCGGGATGGTGCGCAGACAAGAAGGGAGGTTGCGACTACAGCGATCAAGATCTGCCCTTGATGCAAGCCCTCGTTGCGACACCCGGCGTCATCGGACTCTTTTCCGGCCACGACCACGCGAACTCATGGTGTTACAAGTGGGAAGATAAGGTTGGCGATATGGATCTTCCCGGCAATGGCATCAATCTCTGCTACGGTCAACATACCGGCTACGGTGGCTATGGAGACTGGATCCGAGGTGGTCGCCAAATCGTCGTCACACAAGAGGGTCTCAAGAATTTTGAAATCGACTCGCATATTCGCCTCGAATCGGATGAGGTCGTCGGCAGCATCTCTTTGAACTCGACTTACAACACGGATGCATACGCCGCAACCCCGAACCAGAAGACGTTCCTCAGCATTGCGAGCTCTTCTACGCCGACACCTTCGACGAGACCTGTTTCTTTAGCGGCGCATTTTGGGTTGCATAATGCTTTCAGTTCGTCTTTGGTTGTTTTCGCAGGAGTTATTACATGGATTTTGTTGTGAAAATAGCGTTTAGATTTATTGCATTTAGAGTAAAAATTATAGACAGTGATTCCCCCAGCGTCATCATCTCGTCCCCGCACCGTGATAGCCGTTCTCGACACGCCTGGCCGTCAATTAAAACTATAGGAGCTTTATTACAAAAAAGTATGCAATATCTATCCAGGGATAACTACAAAAAGAGAATTCTTTGATGAGACTGGGACTCGAACCCAGGAGGATTGCTCCACCAGGAAATTGGTGTTAAGGTTAACCTTAACCTGGCGCCATAACCAACTCGGCCATCTCACCCAAGCTAGTGCTGATGCTGAAATTTGCTCGTAGCACAAACCAGATGCCTGATTGACAAAGGCTCCATTGAACAGGATGCACCATTCAATGTGACCAATTTTTTCTGCTGCTTTGATGAAGGAAACGGTGTCGTTTGGGTCTTGTTCTCTCAAACTTATGCTTAAGTTTATGTTTTTCGGGACGAGTTGGGCTTTCAGCCACCAAGCTGAACCATGAACCTTGAAAATGTACTGTTCGAGAGACAAAGCCGGCCACATCAGAGAACAACCAAAGGTTGTCGCTTTATTCAACGACATGCAAGCAATTCGAATAGGAATTCATTGTTCCAATCCCTTGGGGATTCCACTGCGCGGATGAAGTATATAAACCTGGCATAAGTTGCATATCCCCTCATCAATCCACAACTTGCTCCAACATATCCCGAGCTTCATCAACAGCCATTTCTCTCAAACATTCTGCAACTGTACAGCAAAAACAAAATAATCACCATGTCCGTCATGTCCCAAGACGTTGTCGAACACTACTACAAAGGTCACAGGCTTGCAGACAGCATTGAAGATTGGGCTGAAGAGGTCAGCAGCGCAACGGAAGAGATGGAGTTTGTTGAGCCCACCAAGCCTCAAGCTAAGATGCCTCGCATCGGAGATCCGTCTAAAGAGATCCAAATTGCTATTCTGTTGGAGCGACACAACGAAGCTCGGGAGATCATGAAACTAATTGAGGAACAGCTCCTTAAGCTTGGCTGTGAGATTCCACAGGGAGCAATCTCAAAGTCCTCTTCTTCTAAGCATGGTGGCTTGAGCCATCAAGGGGGTTCACACCGTGAGTACTTCACTGAAGACTCTGAGGCCCAAGGTCTCCTATCGCAGGATACCTGGGCGTATATTCCGTTGGATAGTGCTTCTGAGGGCTCAAGGGGAAAGAAGAAGAAGAGAAGCAAGAGACCTAAGACCGAGGAGGAGAAGAACCGGCATATCAACAAGGTCTTCATGCGGGAGAACAGAATCCTTCCATTATTGGATCCTAGCTCTCAGCTTTGAGGCTGGATTGGAGTCTTGTTCTTGATGTATGTATTCAGGCCAAGTTGGTATTGCAGCTGTCAGACAGCGAAAAGGTAAGTCTTAGAAATAGAATTTCGGTAAGTTTTGAATCGAATTTATTGATATAGCCATGGAATTCCACAATTTCCCATAAAATGCGATATGTTATAAAACTCAATATGATCAGTTGATCGTACTGTGTCCAATCGGGGAAGCCAGGAAGCGGCTTGTGGAGTGACCTGAACTGACCTGAAGTGGCTACTTTCTCGGTTCGGTTAGTATTCGTGTCCCGCCTCCGATCTGATGCGATCTCAGCTCGACAACAACACCTTCGACCAAGATCTGTGGTGATGGTGGAAAATTATGAGTTTTGAACAAAGGCCAGAGTGACGTCAGATTGATATCAATGACTGGCGAAAGCAGGGATATACTAATAGCTAGGAAAAATGACCAATCCAGACTTATGCACCAACAGCCTATCGTATGACTATAGCCCAAACGGACTCGAATCCACCAATCAAATGGTCCCGGAGCAAATGCGAGGCGGGGGTCCACCCTGGCCTGGTCTGGTCTTTGAACACGGAATGCAGACAGTCACGACAATCTCTTCTCAGCGACACAACAGCCCAGCCCAGAAAGGAGCCGACATGCGGCACACATACACTGCCTCTACCACGTTTCAACTGCTGAATAGCCTACTTGAACCAACACAATCATCTTTTACGGTACCTCACTCACTATAGCGTAGTGCTTATCATTCCTCCTTTGGGACTGGCAGGTGACCCCAGCAAAATCTCATTCCTCTTTTGCCCCTCGGAGGCAAATTCTCAAGAACAACTAAACCCTTCGAATCTGCACTCGTTTTTGACAGCGAAATTCTCATGAGCAGCTCAAATAAACCCACACGAGCACAAGAACACCAAAAGTCTAATCGACAGTTGCTCCCCAGAAAGTCTCAAAACACAGATCATGAGCCACAATACACGCCCCTCGATGTCTCCGACATACCCAGGGCAGCCTTGACATCAGTCGCGTGCAACAACTGCCGCGTCCGGAAATCAAAGGTTTGTCCTGCCGTGTCATATCGTATTGGTGTCATGTATGAGTAACAGACTTTATTATGTCTAGTGTGATGGTCGTAAACCAACATGTTCAGCCTGTGCGAGCCGAAGACAGCAATGTATATATCGTGCCGAGGTCTCTCATGAGAAGATGGTAGAGCTGAGAAAGGGCTCTAAAGATCTCTTTCAGGCCCTGGAGCTCTTGAGGACTGCCCCGGATGAACAAGTTTTATCTGTGCTGGAGAGATTGCGCAGCAGCGGCTCTGTATCGGAGTTCTTGCAGGTTCTCGACTCGGGCGTCATGAAACCACCTTCACCAATCAACCCCTTAGACACCAGTCTCGTGGGAACTTCGGCTAGCTCTACAATAGAGCTGGATCTCAACATGCGTTATTCTAGCGTCTTTCCGACTCTAGAAACTCTTGATATCAAGGATGTAGATCTTGGTCTACTGGCAGTTAACAAACGAGCCCTGGCATCTTCAAATCAACAAGCGGCAGCACCTTTGACACCATTCACACCAATAGAATTCGGCCAGAGTTCAGAAACACCGACGACTTCTGAATCGTTTTCGACGCCAAGCGATACCACTGGAGATACTGGCGTTGACCCTCGGCTAGAGTCTCTTCAAATATGGCAGTGGACTTCCGTACCTGTACCCGAAAACCTCGCCGCGCAAGCCATATCTTTCTATCTAGTCAACGAACACCCTCTACTAGCATTATTCGACGCCGATCTATTTATTCGCGACTTTGTGGCAGGCGGAGGCCGCTTCTGCTCACAACTCCTCGTCAGCTCACTTCTTGCCTGGGCTTGTGTAAGTTTCTTCCACTTGTCATTCTCAGAATGCTTGCTGACATGGCCAGGCTTCATACTCTCAGTTTGACCCACGAGCTCAAACGCTCTCTCTTGCGTTTCTAAGAGAGGCCAAGAGGCGATGGAAGGATTTAACAGACCATACTGCCATCACCACGTTATCTTCAGCAATGCTTCTTGTCATTACTTGCAACCAGCATGGGCAGGACAAAGTTGGTCTTTTCTATCTCGACGCCAGTGTACAAATAGGTCGTCGACTTGGTCTGTTCGGCGATGAGGAAACATCGGTGCCCAACTTCAACGATGACGACGAATTACGGACAGCAGCATCATTTGCTGCTTGGGGAACCTTTGGCTGGCACAGGTTGGTATTGCCATGACTGTCAAGATACTCATACTGATTTGATGTAGTCTACATTGTATCAATTTTCGAGCGAAGCACCGAATAAGACATCCGCCATCTTTACCTATACCAGGGGATGTGTCTGGGCCGCCTCTAAATGAGTATATGGGCAGCACGTTTACGTGGATATCCAAGTTCTGGGTCATCATACACCAGATATTTCGAGAAGGTTATAACTACTTCAGCCGTCTGCCTATGTCATATGCACACCAGATGTATCAGCTGCTGCTTGACTGGGCTAGTAACCTTCCAGAGGGCGTACAGAGGAGTGAAAACTGCCCCCATCATGTTCTAGTACTACAGTGAGTGGCATAAATCAAGTAGGAGACTTTCAACTGATCCTCGCAGCATTTGGTACCAGACAGCAATAATAGACATATGGCGCCCATTTCTCCGACGTCGAAGCCATGAAGAAGCTGGGGAAAGCGAGCTTGCCACTGCGACGCACGAAGCATCCGTCCATCAACTCAAACGACTTGTATATCTATACCGGAAACGATTTGAGTCAACCAATCTCACCATGTTCATCACTCCCGGATTTCTCACCCTAATCAACGAAGTATTTCGAAACCCCAGTACATCCGACGCTCAGTTTTACTTCATCTTGGCGGCGCGTGGATGCCTATCGATAGCATCTTGGTGCAAGGGGCTCCGAGGTATTACAGAAGGCTTGATGACGATAGGTTGGCAAAACGGAACCTTCAAACGTGAAGGATGGACAAACAACAGCATGATTGAGGACATCAGAGCTACAACACGGGAGCTCAACCAAGAGGGCACATATAGCAGTCTTTACCCAATCAACCTCGATTCAACGAGCGAGAGCATGGACGACATCGGCATGGAAGCCTTGGCGGGCGAATTTCAGAGACTAAGTTCACAAAATGAGCCTACGCGTGGGAAAGAAGTCGAGATGACGAGTGAGCCAAACGTCTGGAAGGGAGATCAACGAGATCTTGATTTGACGTTGACTGAGGCGACGGAAGAAGAGAAATACACTTAGTAACGCCATTGTATGATTTTTGATTGAGCATATGAACTAATGAAGGAGCGTTGACGAGCTGGATAATGGCCACTGCTTATGGCGAACATAGACTGGCTCGTCTGTATAATCTTGTATGTAGATTAGAAGATACCTGATATTAGTCAAGGAAGAGCGATATTGTATATTTATGCTATTTGGCTTGTCTTCTGTCTGGATCCACTCGAGATGCACATCCGGGAGCCAAGTCGTACGAGTGAGAGTTTGGTGAACGCGGTAGTCTTACCGGCCAAACAAAGAGCGGTGGAACTCCCGTCAGCGATAGCTGACGAGTACTTCTCACCTGCCTCCACGGATTTCGGACCCTGGTAGTGCTTACACCCCCATTTATTGTTATCCGCGACTCGAGGCATTTCTGAGATTGAAAAACAAGACTCCCACAACATATTTTCATCAATTCGACTCAATATGACTTCTGAGGAATCTGGAGAGTACTTTTCTGTTTCCACCATCGCGGTAAATCCCGACAGAATTGGCGAGGTATGACCCGCATCACAGTGTTATGCCCAGTCTGTTTTCTCACATAATCAGGCCCATGCCTGTCTGACCGAAGTTGCCGAAGCCACTTTGAAGGAACCAGGTGCCAAGATCTATAGGTTCTACAAGACCGAGGGCAAGGACGAATTCGTCTGTATGGAGAAGTAAGCCCTTTACATTTGAGAGACATAACTGTAACTGACCCGGATGCTCAAGGTTTACTGATCGAGACGCGTATGCGGCGCATGTTGGTTCAGAGCATGTGAGGGAATGGGCAAAGAAGTACTTGGATTCAGGCATCTTTGTTGGGTCTTTTGAGTTTCATCCTCTTGCAAAGGGAGGTCCTGGAGCTGGTGGTTTTGACCGGCCTTAGTCATTGCACAGCAGACTTTGGTGGTAGCAATTTGCAATGAAAACTGTCGGTCGTCTAGCAAGATGACTAGCATTACTTGGAGTACAGATATCTGACTTGCGCGAGTTGGGGACAGGGGTACCGTGCAGCAGACCCAGATCTCGATGGGACGCTTCCTCAGCCTTCTGTTCCTAGCCGTTCTACGATGCAACTGCGTCTTCCATAGAAATCTAGCAACAGTTTTGTCACCAATCGTTGGACAGAGCGATACTCATCGACATCATGGTCACGTGCTGATGAAACCAGTCCTTGCTTGCAGAGGGGGCATTGACATCATAGTGCCACTTTTCCCATCGCCACCCGGATAGCATATCAACTATTCAAGACAGAGCAGAGCAATTCCTAATTCTTGCTAACTTGAATAGTTTGGATATCAAATAAACTTGCCAAATTACAACTAAAGTACCGCCTGAAATCTCAACAAATTTTCTTTTCAAGATATCCACAATGGCAACAGAAGAGACAATCCAAAACGGCCGATCAAATGTCGGCGATCAGAGCGACAATTCCGAAAACAATACACATCAAATGACCCAAGGTTCACAGAATAACCAGGTTGATCGATCCAACACTGGGTCTCAAGAAGCCCTCAATCAGCCTCAAAACGAACAGCCTATTCAACCAGCGAGCCAAGAGACGGAAAAGAAAAGCAGCGCACCTCGCGTGAGATTGGATATGGATCTCGATGTTGAGTTACAACTGAAAGCGAAGATCCAAGGTGATCTTGAATTGGCCATACTGTAAGTCTTGCTGACCTTGAAACTCACCTCGATGAATCTAACATTTGATGTAGGGAGAAGTGAGATCATCATTCGGGTTTAATTGTGGGAGCTTCTCAAAATGGAGTTAATGTCTTTATCATGAAAGCGAATAAACAATAATATCATAATCCATCTTCTATTATACGCTCCTGTACTTGTCTTCGCGTTTATTTATTTGCTCATGGTGAGAGCCTCAGGGTAGCTGGTAGATGCCAGCATCACGTGCAGTCTATGCCACTAACCACATTTGTCAATTCTCCTCCGCGGACCCGCGGCTTCGACCTAACATCTCCGCGTCATCAGTCTGACCGTGTCAATTGATCGATATCTGATGCCGATGCGCGCATATTTCGCACAATGAAGCGCAATTATTCCGGGGCGCCTATTATGTCGACTTACCGGGCATCTCGGCTGCCAGTTTCGTGCCGCCCTTGCCGCGAGAAGAAGCGGCGCTGTGATCGCAATCAACCTTGTTCGAATTGTACCCAGCGGCGCCTCACATGCGTTTACGAGAATGGCAGTCGAGCAACTAACCCTTTGGAGACTGATACATTACCGGAGCGGAACCCCGGTGAGGCTTCAGTCGACCCGAACGGAAGCACCTTGGCCTTCTCTCCTCTTAGACAGTTGGACCTGTTAGTCAACCTGTTCCCAATGTACACTCACTCGCCGTGCTAATGGCATCAGAAACAAGGAAATGCTTGACAGGCTAACTAAACTAGAAAAAGCTGTCTTCCCAAATGGGGCTCAAGTATCACAGCTTACCCAACCAGAACCAACTTCCTCCCGTAGGAGCCTCAAGCCTGAATCCTGCTATGTCGGTCCGTCCGAAGCTGATCAATCCATACAGACCGCAAGCCGTTCAATTGCCACAATGAGACTCCCTCAAGCGACAAAAATGCTTCTATCAATGCGCGCTTAAACCATTTGATGTCGAATCTTCCGCCTGCCCATCAAGCACATCTGCTATGCGAACACTTCGTTGACACCATCCAGCCTACATTCGGTGTCCTGCATGTACCATCGACTAGATCACTCGTTTATAGCTCAGTGGACTCTGACAAAGAAGTTCCACAGATTGACGAGTTGCTCATGCTTTTCAGTATCTTTGCTGGTGCGGCCTTGGCCTGGACAGATGAACTTCTTCATAAGCTTGAAGCAACAAAAGAGAACGCCGTGTCGGCCTTCGACTGTTATTTTCACTCTGCTCTGTCGATTATTGAAGAACCTTGCACACCACTACCACCCTCGGTCACAGCTGTCTCAGCGATATCTACCCTTGCACATGTGGCTATTAACTCCGATGATGTCTTTCCGGCCAAGGCATTGGACCTTAGAAGCCGGTGCTACAATATGTGCCGCGAAATGATGATCCATCGCTTAGACAGCCCGGCAGCACAGAAAGAGCGAGACGTAAGCCCGGCCAACAATATTGAGTTGGAGGTTCAGAGACGTGTATGGTGGAACATGGTTGCTTCTGACTGGTAACGCATCCTTTCTATGATCAGTGGCTGATCTAGCTGACCCTTCATCAGGTTGACTTCGTTCTCTGGGAGCTCCCAGGAGGGTATCTATACATTCATCCCGAGACTGCTGAGAGTCAAACAGCCGTGTAACGTCGACGACGTTGCGCTCACGATTTCAGGCGACATACACGATTTACCTATCTCCGTTCCAACAGACATGACATTCTTCTTTCTGCGACTCAGAACGGCAGAAATATCTCGCGAGATTATCGATACGATCACACCCCTGGCCGACGACACCCCCGAAGAAGACTACGAAGTCATTCTTCAGCTTGATAGAAAACTGCAGAATTTTATCAAGGGTCTTCCTGATTTTTGCAAGCTCGACCCGGAGAGTATGCAGAAGTCCAAAGAGATCTGCGAATTGAGACCGTTCATCTACTGGCAGCGAATAAGTCTTCACCTCGGCATCCATGCACGCATTTGTCGACTTCATCGTCCTTATCACCTCGCAGCCTACTCAGATCTTCGATATTCTTACTCTCGAACCACGATCCTCACATCAGCATACAAGATTCTTGAACTCAGACGCATGATGGACGACCCGGTTGCCAAGCTTCACTTTAGACCTGAGAGGTATTTGGTAATCTTCTTGCACGTCACCTCAGCCGCTGTAGCGTTGGCAGTCGACCTGTCTCACAACCCTGATGCCCCCGACGCGGAAGCCATAAAGGAAAAGGTTAAGGGCGCGTACGAGACGCTGAACAAATCGAGGAAGAACGCGGAGAGTTTGATCAGAGGTATCGAGAAGAATATGGAACAGGTCATGGGGACTTTGCAGAAACAGCGCACGAATGCGATGAAATCAGCTTCGCCAGCTGCGACATCGAGCGCGAACTTGGATTCGGTTCCTGAAAGTGCTTTCACAGACATGAATGATATTACAGTGGGCATGCAGGAAGACGGTTTCGGGGACGAACATTCGCACCAGCTCTGGTCAGACTTTTTGGCTGCTGTCCCTGACCTTGAAGAGTTTCAGTGGACTTCTCTTCTGCAAGACCTCGACTTTGATCCTAGCAACTTCAGTTAAGAAGTTCGAAGCATGGTGTTAGACGGATTGCAGCATGAAGCTACTATGATGCATATATCGTGGGAGGCAACTCGTTGGCCAGACGACATGCCTGTCGACTTGGTATTGCCTGTAATGAGGCAAGAGATGTATTGGGTAATACTTTAGTACCATCCTAAGCCGTTTTTGACGGAGACACCTTCTTCGAGTTTGCGTGGAGATGTCAAGATTAAAACTCTGCTGTCTCATGCTATTATTTGACGTTGCCGCCCAACATATGTCTGAACTTCGAAGTTTGTGTCATTATAACTGATTGTCTGTTACAGTTTCCTGAGCTGGATGCAGCTGTCTCAACCGGGGTTGAAGTTAATGTCCGATTAGTCCGGTTCGGACACAGTCTTTCACGGATGGCCCAAAAGGGAAATCCTCGACCGCGGACTTCCGCACCTGATCTCCGACACATGAAGTATTTATAAACGGCAACTCCAATTTGCAACGAACAAGACAAAAACACTTTACATATCATCAATCAATATTGTATTGAAGAATGAAGCAAACAAAGGCAAGTTTCCCAAACTACAGGCTGGCAACAAGGCTAACACCTCCGTAGGCTATCATCATCGGCGGAGGCCCCGCGGGCCTCGCAACCGCTCTACGCTTACAGCAGCAAGCGAGCGTGAACTGCACGATCTATGAGCTTCGATCAGCACCTTCCACATTGGGGAGCGCCATAGGCATCATGCCAAATGGTCTGCGCCTTCTTGATCGTTTGGGAGTTTACTCAGAGCTCAAGGAGCGCGGAAGCAGCCACTCCAACATGACCATCCATTCTATAAATGGAGGAGTTCTGGGACGAAAAGACATGGTTGCTGCAGCAAAAGAACAGACTGGTTATGGGTACATGAGAATCAAACGAACTGATTTACTGGACACCCTATTGAAAGCGGTTGCTGAAGCTGGTATCGCTTTGCACTACAACAAGTCACTCATCTCCATCACAGAATCGGCTGATTCAGTCACCGCGACCTTCTCTGACGGGACCAGCGATACGGCAGACCTTCTACTTGGATGCGACGGGATTCACTCTGCTGTACGACGCCTGCATGTCGATGCAGATCAGGCACCTGTATACACAGGGATGTCAGGCCTTGGCGCCATGGTCCCAGCTTCTTGTGTTTCAGAGGCAACCCAAAAAGAAATGAGAGGCATGAATATCACGATGACTCAAGAGGGTATGTTTGGAGTCATGACGTGCACTGCCTCTGACGATGAGATTCAGTGGTTTTTGTCAAAAGAAGTACCGCTGCCGGACTCTGAGGACGCCCGCAATGGATGGGAGCTTCATCGACGGGAGGAGGTGGAGGGGTTTAAGACTCAACTTCACAAAACTCTCGAAGATGCGGGTGGAGAATGGGGGGATAACTTACGAGAGCTTATTGGCAAGACGACAGCTGTGAAGTTCTACCCGATTTACAAGCTACCCACCGGAGGAAGATGGTACAAAGGAAGAACTCTCCTTCTTGGTGATGCCGCACATGCCATGCCACCTCACGCTGGCCAAGGTGTATCGATGGCATTCGAAGATGCGTTTCTCCTTGTACGACTTCTAGAGAAGGAACTGTCTCTTGTGGATGCTTTCAAGCTGTTCAATGAGATCCGGAGGCCAAGAGTTGAAGAGATTGCAAACAGATCCTCAAGCAATGCAAAGATGAGAAGAAAGACAGGGCCATGGGGCTTATGGCTAAAGGAGACGGGACTCTGGCTGTTTATGCAAGGTGCTTGGGCGTTTGGCATGGATCGATGGGGATCAGAGACGCAGCAGATGGTGTATGACATTGACGAAGTCAGCATTTGAGCCAGCGCGTTTCAGGATCTTGATTATAGGATAGTTGTTTGGCAGTTATATGTGCCTTTCTTAAATTTCAAGATTGTATGCGGTAAACGCGGCCAAAACGCGATATTCATCCTTCAGTAGACGCATGACTTCAGTATCATCTTGGCTGCGCATGGATCAACGCTCTTCCGAGCAGGGCCCCCTTGAAAAATATTGGGCACGAATCCTACGTTGAAAAGGAGAAAATGCCGCAAATGATTCTTGTTTTCTCTTTCTTCTTCCTCCATTGCCGCGTTTGTCCGTATATTCGAGGCCAGTGGCCCTTGGGGTTGTGAGAGGTTCGCGATTGAGGCCACCCACTCTTGATGAATTGAAGTCTTTAGGCAAAAGAAGTACAAGGTATCAAGTCAGAGAACTTACTAGCTTAAGAAACCTAGCCATGATTGGTTTCGAAAGGTGAGCTTCCTTATTATTTCCTAATTCCCCCACCGTCAATGATGAGATTGAAACAAATACTTCCATGGCTATGATCAGATATGATTCAAGCTGTTTCCGTTACACAAGCTGAGACGTTCGATATCCTGATGCTCTGATTACCATATTTATTGATTATCATGCTGACTTGTCGGAGTTACAGATCCGCGGTACATAGCATCAGGTTGAAAGGAAAGACATCTGGCAATGTGGTCATAGGTTAGCCAAGATGTATTTACGTTAATAATACGAAATTGAACCGTTTCGAGCGTCAAAGTTGCGTATGCCGTTTTTAAGTTTGCCAAACTTGATTGATTCGTGAACTTCGCAGGGCCGTGTTGAACAAGTATGAGAGACCACGGTTATGACCCTTGTGAGCTCTGTTACGCATCAGCATGCACGAGTCCTATTAGGACACATTGATAAAGGTGCATGTCGTGTCGCTCACGTGAACATATGCATTTAATAACGAGTTGCATTTTGGGTACGACGGTCAATGGCTTTATATCAACTGTGATGATATTGAATCCTCATGATTTGGAGAGTCCGTTGTTTGTTGTCATTTTCTCTGCTTCCCTCCCAACATGAACAATGTTTTCTGCTCATCTCCTTCAATAGTAGGAAGTAGTCAACTCCCCTCACAGTCGTGAGTTGCCAGTTATAGGCGTCTCATGTTAATGCAAAGGACCAGTCTCACTCAAACACGCAACGATACCGGCAATAGCAGCCAGAGTCCCATCCGGATTCTTCACCCGCACCGTGTGCAGCCCCAGTTCCTTAGCAGGGTAATCATTCCCACCCGGAAAGATGGCATCTCCAATGAACATGATCTGCTCCAGGGGAATCCCACTCGCCGCCGAGAGCTTCTTCAGCCCGTAGCCCTTATCAACACCTTTCTGCGTGATGTCGATAGAAGTAGCTCCGCCCATGTTGATTGACAAGTCTGGGAGTCGCTTGTATAGATCCGCTTGAATGATTTTGCGCTTCTCAAAGTCAGGATCCCAAACTTCCTTCGCGGAGGGAGGGGCTTGTTGACCAAGCGCCGAAAATGTGATCTGACTGCCTCGATCTTCAATGCGTTCACCCCAAGTCTGCTCTGGCTGAAACCCCGTTGCGTCGAGAGCAGCGTTGAATGCTTCGATGATGTTCTTCCTCTGCTCCTCACTAAACAGCTCTGCATATTCCACCTTCCACTCATCACCCTTGTGAGTGTAAAGCTTTGTGCCAGTGGTAGGCATGAGCCAGAGTTTAGAAAGGTCAGCTCGTGCGGGAAGTCGGCTGGCGACTTGTTTCTGGAACTGAGGCCAATCGCCACCGGATATAACTGCGACGTGGGCGACGCTCAAGAGATCGGCGAGAGCTTCGCCCATTGAGTCGAGAATTGCCTGCTTGCTCTCTGCAAGAGTGCCATCGAGGTCGAATGCGACCAGTTTGATCATTTTGCTTGTGATTTGGAGTTGTTTGGTGGGTGAGGGGTTGTACTGATAAGAGTTGACACGGTGTTGTAAGACCGTGAGACGAAGTAACACGCGTACCTTTTTGGGTTGGTCGCATGACTAAGAATAGCAACCGTGATCCTCAGAGATCAGCACCTACTATCGACAAAATAACAAGCTCATCAACGGGCCCAGACGAAGTACGATACTGGGGTTAGGGATTCAAAGCCTCACATAGCAACGAAAACGCATGTTTAGCTTCCCTTTGTCCTCCACAAAGTCCGTCTCATCTTAACTTGGCTACATTTCTGCGAGGCTACAGATATATATCGTCCATCCTTTTTTTCACTTCTTCTCGAAAAGACAAAGATCCCAAATTTTAAAACCTACAAGCAGCCAAGCAAGAGTCCACTGTCAGCCCACCAATAACGACGGCCATGTCTCTCACTTCCGCGCCTTTTGTCGAACAGTCGCACCAAGCTCAAGAACAAAATCGTCAAATAAATGTTCCCCGTCGTCTCTAGCATCACTCTCCACACGAACCGTACAGGTAATGTTTCTCTCCTCCGAAGCCATAGTGAAATCATCCCTTGCTTGACAAATCTGACGAAACTTGGCATCCGCTTCCTCAAGTTTTTTCTTCACAGCCTCTGCTTTCTCCTCAAAGCTAGGAAGCTCACGACAGACTCTGTCGTAGGCAGCACGGGTAACTGTTTGGTCTTTGTCGGCGTCTTCTACAGCCTTCTCTAGACTTTTTATAGCGCTGGCCATGTTGCTGACCCCAAGGCTCTGCACGAATCGCAACGCTTCGACGCTCTTTTCATAATCGGCGTGTGCTTTTTCGGATGCCTTCATCGTGGCGGAAATGGCGTCTTGCTTTCGTTCGCGGCTCTTCAACATTCCGCGATTCGCGCTGTCAGCTTCGAGCAAGGCTTGTCTCGCACACTTGGCTTCGGCGTCGAGCTCGGCCAGTCTTTGTTCGATTCGTAGGTGTTGCTTATGCGCGACGATGGATAGGCTCTTGCGGATCTTATCGCCTATTTGTTTATCTGTCATGCCAAGAGATGCAATGCGGATCCTGCGAGATGGAGTTACTAGAGGACGTCCTGAACCACTCTGAGCAGGTGATGCAGAGTCAGTGCTAGGATTTACCTCTTCTGCATCCGGTGACGGTGCTGATAAAGCTTTGCGCCTCTCGTGTTCCGCAACGGTTTCTAGAAGCTGGGAATCTGGGTCTGGAGAAGGCTCGTCCGAGTGGCTCAGCGCGGGCTGACTCTGATTGTCGTCTGGCTCTTTTTTCTCATCGAGGCACTGGTCTTGGGCTTCATCGCGGTCGCTTTCGTCATCTGAGCTGATCACCACAGTATTTGCACTTTTGCGCTTGGGTACCGGAGTCTTGGGGCTTGTGCTAGGGATTTTTTTTGACGCATGTCCTCTCTGTCGCTTTGAAGAGCGCGTTACTCGCGCGAGCGGGCTCTTATTCTCGGTCCTGACTCGTTTAGCAGCAGGTTTAAGCGCCAACTTGCCACCGGATATTGTTCTCGTGGCGAGTGGTGTTTCTGAGTCCGATCCGGGCTGTGAGTCTGTTTTCTTCAACAGAGACAAAACACCTCTGATGTCGGTTTCTGTGATGACAATTGGCTCGCCAACTCCTCTTCGCCGGGCAACTCTCAGAAGCGCAGAGCGCACCTTTTTCTTGTCAAGATCATCCAGCTTTTGTCCAGAAAAGCACATAGTCATCGTCTCGAGGAAACAATCGAGAAGGCCTTGGGTCCATCTTGTCTCGGGGGAGCACGGTATAATCTCCCAAGGAAAGGAATCACAAAGACGCCAGATTTTGACCGCGGCGGAGCGTTGAGCTGGCGTTACAAGGCTCTTGAAGACAGGATCTTCTGTGTCTGGTCCTCTGTCTTCAGAGCGAGACCTATTGATGAAGGCCATGTCGCTTCACTGCGGGGCACGAGGCGATGAGACCCCAAGATAAGAAATGAACGCTTTGGGCCAGATCCAAGAGAAATTGAGGGGTTAAGAACGGTATCGGCAGAAGGCTGAGCATGAGTGCGTTGTCACGTAGGTTGCTGGTTACACGAAAAAAAAGAAAAGAAAGTCCATGGCCAAGGCGAACAAGGAATTGAACAAGCTTGGTATTTCCGACCAAAACATTGATGATATACAGCAAAATTTTGAGTAATCGCAATATAGATATCTTTTGCTTACTCTACTGTTCAACGTGGATGTCGTATTTTTGATCATCTCAAGCATGAGACATCCCTCTCGCCTTGCCAGGAGAGAGGAGAAGGGGGACCATTTAAGCCGAAACTCGATAGACGAGGACAGCGGGGGATCAGTGAGCATCGCCCACTGAAACCGCTAGAAATTCTGCGGCTTTCCGCCGTAACTGTCATTTCAACCAGTGAAATGTCTTATCACACCGAATCACACTCTAGTCCAGCCACGAAGACGCATTGCTATTTGGATGTTGATACTTTGGATGTTTATTTTTATGCAAACAACAAAAATAACAACACGAATAGGAAGAGAACAGCACCTGTGAACAGGTTTACTAATGGACTGAAGACAAACCTGATCGATCTGTCAATGCGACTTTGGTCTCACGTAATCCTGGAAGCGAGATCCACCAACGACCTTTATTCTGCCCTTGTTCATGGTTCGAGTTGCAGGGGCTTCTTCAATGTCTCCATTCTCTTCGTATAAGACCTGAAGGATGGCAATCATACGAGGCTACACGAAAGGGCTCACATGGGCTTTCCAGGGCTTCCATGCCACCTTATATATTACGTCCCTTTCTGATAACACCCAGTTAATTTCGTCAACCTTACAGCTTCATCATCGTGTTTCTCTGCACCATTCAAGTTAAGAATCTAATATGCGACTTAGCACGCGCCTCGCCATCGTGATTGCTGGCTTGAGTGCCACATCCACTGGGCTGTTGATCCCATTAGTATCTTCGGGGCCCTTTGACGTTGGCTTGAACATCAACACTCTCACTGATGAATCCAGATGGGATCCATACGCTCCAATCGACAGCCCCCAGAAGCGCCGTGTTCTGATCTCGGCTTTTACGCCCATCGATACCCAGGACAACTCTTGCCCGCATGGAGAGGTCAACGTTCCATATATGCCTCCCAAAACTCGAGACGCATTTGGACGACAGGCTGAAGCCATGGGTCTGCCATCTGGAGTTTTCGAGGACTTGCAGCTGAAGTTTTGTCGACTCCCTGATGTGAGCCAAATAGAGAAAGAGGCTCAGAAGAATAAAACCAGACTTCCAGTCGTCATATTCTCCCCGGGTCGTGGTGTATCAAGATTCATGTACAGTACCATGGCAAGGTCCGTAGCCAGTCACGGCTACGTCGTGATCACAGTTGATCATGCTTACGACGCTTCGATCATCGAGTATCCAGATGGTACTGCCATCACTGGCGTCGTTGGTGAAGCGAACCAGACCGTTCTGGAAACATCAGCGAAGGTGAGTGACTGAAAGCTTGCTTAAGAAGCAATTGCTAACCTCGATTGACATACAGGTTCGATCGCAAGACATTTCATTCATTATCGATCAAATCAAAGACAATGTCACAGCAAGAGAGCAGTTTGGCTTATCCGAAACAGGTAGCATCTTTGTCTTTGGTCACTCAATTGGGGGAGCCACTGCCGTGTCGACATTACTCAGCGACGATCGAATCAAGGGCGTAATAAATCTTGACGGCGACATGCTTGGCCCTGTCGTCAAAACCGGTCTTGACAAACCCCTCTTTCTCATTGGAAGGCCTCATTCTCGCGAACAGGGTCCGTCATGGAACGAAACTTGGAACAACCAGCGTGGACCAGGCATGATGCTGCAGCTTGATGGCATAACGCATCAGTCGTTCTTGGATGCGCCATTGCTTGTTAGTTTGAGGGATGTTCCTGAAGACTCGAAAGCCAAGGTGCAAGCTGCCTTGGGGACAATTGATGGCAGACGAATGGCATCTCTTGTAGTTCAGCTGACCGCTGCCATTCTTGAGTACGTTTTTGACGGTGCCGAGAACCGATTATGTCGTGTGGTTGGGGGCCAATCGGAAGTGATGGTTCTGGAGATCAAGGGAATCAATTGTTCATGAGCACTCTCAGTTCTGCTGGACGAGGAGATCAAATTACGACCAACTGAACATGATGATTTATTCAAGAACCTGATTAAACTCCCGCAGCTCTGATGTCCCTGTATTGACGTGATTTTGTGACTCCGGTGCATGAATCTGAAAATGCATCAACGCCACGCATGTCATTCGGCCGCAGACTATCGAATTGGCGCTTACGTCAGAATAGCAAGGCCCAGAGCCTTATAAGAGCATACGATCAGGAATATCATGAGAGAGAATAATTCCCAACAGAAATCAGATTGACATCGTACAATGGCTCCTACAATTTTCATCGTTCCTGGGTTCTATGAAGGCCCCACGGTCTTCCAACCTCTCGCCGACAGCCTCAATGGACGAGGCTTCAAAACAGTGATCACGACTATTTCCAGCACTGGCAAGACTCCTCCAGACAGCCCAAACATGGATGGTGATATCGCGAACATCGCCAAGGACCTTGCTCCTGTCGTTGAGGAAGCAGGTGATGAAGGCGTCGTTGCAGTCATGCACTCAGCAGGTGGCTTTATTGGGAGCGGTGCCCTCAAAGGCCTGACTTCTCAAGCCAGGCAGGATTCTGGGAAGGCTGGAGGTGTGAAGAAGATCATCTTCATCACAGCTGGGGTGGCACTTGAGGGCTATGAACAAGGGCCAATGGAGTTCTTTGACTACCATGTGAGACCTTCTATTTCCTTCTCATGCCCCTGTTTCTAACCGGTCTCCAGGAGTCAAACGGTACGCAGTCTTGTAAAGACCCCAGGAGCTTGCTTTACGGTGACTTCTCAGACGAAGAGGCCAGCGAGTGGCTTCCAGGTCTTCAACATCAAGCTGACAGAGGTTGGGCGACCAAGGTTCAGTACTGCGGTTGGAGAGAGGTACCAAGTGTCTACATCATCTGCGAGGGGGATAGGATACTACCTGCTGAGCTGCAGGAAAGGTTCGCGGGTCTGGCAGGCAGTGAGATTATGAAGGTTGATGCTGGACATATGGTGCAGTTGAGTCAGACTGAAAAGGTGGCCGGCATCATCGCTTCACACGCGAATTAAGATGGCCGACACATCCTTTTGGAGCCTGTAGGCGGTAGCGAAGACAATGTTAATACATTGTTTATTTCCCTATTATTCTGACAGGGTCTGGTCAAAGGCAGCAAACCATTTGCTGAAATTGTCCAGCTTACCATCCTAATCTGTTCCCGCTCGCTCCGACCTTTCATAACGACAGTTCTCTCAAATAACAGTTGTTCATGGGAGGGTCAATATGAGCCGGCCAGTCCTGCCTGTACTCAAGACTATAATGCCGAGGAGTAGCCAGTAGACGTGGATATCATTTCATTCGCGTTTCTCCTTGACTGATCTCCATTCCGTCATCAGGCTTCCAACTATCGCGACTGAAGCCAGCCCAGCTACAAGATACCATGTCTGCCCAAGGCTTTTGTCAATTGCAACTAGTACATCTTTTGTCGCAGATTCTGACACATTGCTAACCATTTCGCTAAGACCGCTGTTGCTGATGTGCGTTCCATTCAGACCCGGTATGAGGCCATCAAGGTTGTCAGAGAGCCGGTTAGTGAAGAGCACCTGTGCAATGGGAACAGACACAGCCGGGCCAAAAGATTGAGCGAACAGCATGATGGACAAACCAAGTGGGACGTCTTCAGCCGGGAGAACTGTCTGCACAGCTGTTTGAGGTCCAATGAACCCAATGCCGTAAGACAAGCCTGAAAGTGCCGTATAAGCAATGAGTTTCTCGAAACTGGTATCAATCTTAAACGTGGTGATAAGCCCTGCCGCAACTGGCATGATGAAGGATGCGAAGAGCATGAAGGGCGTGTAATAACCAAATGCACTGGTCCCCGCTCCGTGGATGAGTGAACCGATTGTCGCTGCGATGATGATAGGTAACATCATGTAGCCGCTCTTGACAGGCGTGTAGCCACGAACGAGCTGGTAGTAGGTTGGTAGATAGTATTCTAGTACAACGCCTGTGCTGTTGACACAGAATATGAAGATGAAACCCGCAATCACGCAACGGTGCTTCATAATGCGAGGCGGAAGTGCAGCAGTGTCGCCTCGACGGACCTGATTCCAAACAAATACACCAAGGAGAACAGCAAATGTGAGGAGAGGTCCAATCACCTGGCCGCTACTCCACGGGTACATAGTGCCAGCCCATGAAAGAGCAAGAAAGAGGCTTGTGAGCGCTGGGAGAAGCAACATGTTACTAACGAGGTCAAGCTGAGCAACCTTCTGCTTAAACGTCATTTCAGAAACTCCACTAGGCTTATGATCATCCGACAGGCAAAACATGGTAAGAAGAAGCGTGACAGCACCCGTAGGCACGCTGATGTAGAAACACCATCGCCAGCTAAGTGTCTGAAGAGCACCGCCAATCAATGGCGCAGCGATGGTAGCAAGACCTTCAGCAGCACCAATGACTCCCAGAAATACAGGTCGTCGATGGAGAGGGGTGGATTGAATGATGATGATGAACGAACCAGCGAAGAGCCCGCAGATCCCAACCCAGCCACCGCTCTCCCGACAACAAGCATTGTCGACGAAACAGCAGCGCCCGAGAGTACAGACCCAGCTATGGAGATAATATTGGAAAGGAGAAAAATGCGTTTGATGGAGAAGAGCTTGTATGCTTTCCCAAAGACGAATTGGAAAGCGCAGACGCAGAGTCTGAAGGCGGATGAGTACCAGCCAACGTGAGACACCGTGTGAAAGTGATCGGTGATAGCTGGGACTGCTGTGGCAACTATGTTCATGTCTATACTGGCGAGGACGAGGATGGAGACCACGGAGAGTATAGTCAGCCAGAGTCTGATGCCTGTTGGGAACTCTGCGTCCGGTCGTTCACTTGACTCCGCAGCATGGCCCTCGACAACGCTGTCGTGTTCATGGTAACTAATCTCGTTATTGTTATCTTGCTGGTGGACTTGCTGTGATGGTGTCCGTTCGAATACGACAAGTTCTGCCATTGTTGTTGGTCAAGACGTTGGTAAGAAAAGTAAATGAGGGGCTCAGAGTTAGACGACGGATTACCAGATCCCTGTCATGCAGATCTTCCACCGATAACACCCGTCCTACAGGGTTACCAAGGACTGTACAACACCTTTTTAAAACTAACGAAAATAACGAGAAAGCTGTATGCAAGCACAGTCCAGTGGATATCCAGTTCACAATCAGTCCGGGAGTGTTGATGAAAAGCACATGTCATAACGTATAGGGGAGGTAAGAAAACTCAGGACATCTCGGCTAATGACATAGGGATTCATATAACTGTAGAGTAGATTTAGCGGATTTAAAAGTAGTTTATTCCGACACCTTGCCCGACCTCGGAAATCTTCTTGCTCTGCGAGGTCAAGGTACTTCTACTTAGGCTCATGCGCAATCCTTGGAAAGTTAGCTCCTCTTGTTAGATCGAGACCCAATAGTCGTGGCCATCATGGCTTGCAGCGAGCGGATACCGGCTGTTTGATGAAGTCCAAATTGTGTATATAATTAAAGGGAGTGTCCTATGTGAATAATATGTAATGCAGGCGATTTGAAGCCTTTCAGAAGAAGAAAAAGGAATGTCTGATGCCAGAAGTATGCAAATGCTCAACCCAGTAACCCAGTCCTAAACTCCAAAAACCTTCTAAATGTTTAATAACACTTTTACTCTTTGCCGGGGTACTTTCCAGGGTACCATTTTCCATCATCGTAGCCAGTCTTGCCGCCCTCATACTTTCCCTCGTGCCAGCTGCCATCGTCATTGCGCTTGGTCTTGTGGTCAGGGTGGTACTGGCCATCATCGAAGCCAGTGCCAGGGCCCTCATATTTGCCTTGAACTTGTTAGTCTTGAAGGTCTTATAGCTTAGAGATGTGTGACTTACCAGCTTCCCACTTGCCGTCGTCACGGCCAGTGTCGCCGCCCTCGTATTTGCCCTCGTGCCAGCTTCCATCATCCTCACGCTTCTCCTTGCCACCAGGGTACTTTCCGGGATACCACTTTCCATCATCATACTTGGTTCCTGGCTTTCCCTCGTATTTGCCGGGATGCCAGCTGCCATCATCGTTGCGCTTGGCCTTTCCACCAGGGTACTTTCCAGGGTACCATTTGCCGTCATCGTAGCCAGTCTTGCCACCCTCATACTTGCCCTCGTGCCAGGATCCGTCGTCGTTGCGCTTCTCCTTGCCGCCAGGGTATTTTCCGGGGTACCATTTGCCATCGTCGTACTTGGTTCCTGGCTTGCCCTCGTATTTACCTTCATGCCAGCTACCGTCATCGTAGCGCTTGGCCTTCTTGCCATCCTTGCCAGGGTGGTATTGACCATCGTCAAAGCCGGTGCCAGGGCCCTCATACTTGCCTGGTAATGTTTAGTATGGCGAGTTGTTGGAGAGACTGTAAAGACTTACCTGGAGCCCACTTGCCGTCATCCTTGCCAGTATCACCGCCCTCATATTTACCTGATGCTGTTAGTATGAGACTGGGTGATGGAATGAGGCAAACATACCAGGGGCCCATGAACCGTCATCGGCGGGCTTTGCAGTGGGGAGGGCCAGAGCCGTAGCGGCAAAGGCAAGAAGAGTGTATGAGTAGCGCATGTTGAGAGATGAAAGTTTATATGTAGAGAAGGGATGTTAAGAAAATTGTAGTAGAAACGATTGAGGCTGTAGTTAATAGTGGAAGCGACGGTGTTGTAGCGAAGGTTGTTGTGATTGTTGTAGAAGAGATGATGATGATGAGAATGATAAAATTTAATCGAATGGAGGGAATCAAACGTTGTTTATATATACAATTGTATGCCGCTTGCTTCAAACTTTGGCAGCATCGCCCAGATCGTGGGCTTACCACTAAGACATGGTCGTGGCTGGCGCCATAGCGGATACCTCGCTCCGACACTCAAACTTAGTCTCTGGTAAGGCTGAGCTGGAGCTTGACGGCCGACATGAGTTCATGTCATGCCCTACGTCAGTTGGCAAAAGGCTACTATTTTCGGGTGCCCCGTGCTTCCACGCGAACTTGGGAGCTGCTGCGCCTGGATCACGCCAGGTTAAGGTCAGCGCTAGCTGCTGCGCAATTTGGAGCTATCCCCAAATTGTCAGGGCTGAGGTCTCGATCGTGGGTGGAGGGGTCAGCCCCCAAGACCAGTTTATCCCGCAAGTTGTAACTGTCATACCCGAGAAACCAGGCTCTGGGGCTGAAAGAGGTAAAGGTCAGCTGTGCCACCGCCCTTCCTCACGAGGTCTGCGTTGTCAAACTGATCTTGGCTTGAGTAATGGAGGATGAAGGACTCGATCCTTCTCGTATCCTTTGTTGATCTGATTGTGAAAGTGTTGATGTTTGCATCCACCGTTGCGTAATATATTGGTAGCAAAAGTGCAAACTTCAAGCCCAAAAGTTCAGCTTTACAGCAGGCTCTCGAATCTCGCTAAGCCGGACAGTTCTATGACGGATACTCCAGCCAAGCCAAGACTAAGCTCAGCCCACCCCAGAGCCGATGGCTTCGGCCCATTGCTTTAGCTAAGCTTAAAAATAACCAATTGCACAGCCCGATCGAAGTCTGACATGAGTAACCAGAAAATGATAATGCTCCGTCTGAATAGTTTTGGGGAGTACAAGAGGTCTCGGGACTCGAGAATGGCGGAGGCGGATGAGGGTGTAGAGAACAAGACATGCAGAGATGGTGCTATCGATACGAGACTTTGCGTCGCGCACCTGATGGTTTTGAGAACATGATCCGGAACTAACCCTGGAACAAGCCTATTTTTACACTATTCATCAACCGTCCGATTAGATCTTGATCGGTCTCTGCTAGATGCCGCGGCAGCTCTTGAGCTTGGAGGCGAAGCAGGCATTATACACTTTATCCCGCCCTGGAGTAATATTTTGGTGAAAAGTGAATCTTAACTCAGCTACCGGAGTTTCATCCCCGTCATAGAGGATCAGCACAAATGTCACCATCCGGATGCATAATTGACAGCTCTTTGGTCCACCCAGCTCTGAGCCTCAGCGTCACATGCCCCCAACTTGAGCTCGATGTAATGTAGCATTGCTTACTATGTACTTCTGCAGTTGGCTCAAAACGCGGGATAATTGCGTAACCTAGATTAGTCAAGTTTCTGGAGCTGAACATCGATGATGCTGAGAAAGCTGATGAGGCGCTGTTTGTAATTATCTCTTGATGAATGCAGAACTTACCTTGGATGACAGATGAATGAGACATGTGCAAAACATCGGCATTACTCCGTCAGCAATCTGTCAGATTTTTCAGTAGGCCAAGTCTCTCTCCAATGCGTGTTCCGCTGAAAAGCTGGGTTCTGGCGTCTTACTGTAAGCACAATCCTTCTTTTCGTATCCAAAGGACGTCATACGGTTGTTCTCAACATCACGTCAGCATAAACTTCATATCGCGCTCCCCTAGCATATAAAGGACTCCGTCGGAACTAGGAAAGGATTTTGTGTGACCATCTACTCTTTGGAACTTCGGTTGACGAGAGTTTCGACAGTCTCCTCTTCCCAACAAGCATTCACTAATTGAAAAGTAACTGTAAGCCACGAGATAAACTCCAGGCCGGTCATAGATTAAAACTGAACACAGTACAACAAGACTTGGCACATGAGTATGATGTGCTCATGCTGCACGAGTACTTCGTTTGGTTCCATTTGAGCATTCAGTGACAAATGACGGGAAGGATTCCTTTCAACCTGCATGTCTCTATAATAATCGCTGGAAACGCTGTAAAGTAACTGGGCGGGTCCTTGGAAGCTTGACACAAATGTTCTTGGGGCAAACTTGGCACCCATAGATAATCTATCGGCCAGAAGCTCACTCAAACGTAAGTGTCCTTCACCCTACACCGCAAAAAGATCTTGCTAACCCAAGTACCCGACTAGGATCGTCACTCAACGTCAGATCTTCCATTCTTGGGACGTTCCCCATCTCAAGTCAAGGTTTGTTCACTTGTTGAAAGTTCGCTTCTTCAACCACCTGTTCACTAATTCCAGACCCTCTTTCGGCTTGTCCTGAGGAACCTGTTATGGCTTGTTAGCATCAAGTCCTCATTGACATCGAAGCACTTACCATGTGGCCAGCTCCATCAACTGTAACAAAAGCGAATGTGGTTTTCTTATCGGTGCCGCCCATCTTGATTTTGACCTCCTTATACCATCCAAACTCATCACCTCCAGCCCCCCAGGATCTTTGCCGTTGCGCAACATATTCCGGTTGTCCTTTCCAAGGCATACTGTTGCTCCATCTCAAGTTACCAGCGGTGTTGCATGCGAGGTCGAGGTTTCCTTGGTACATTAGCACGTCGATATCGTGATCGAGCAAGTATAGAATCTGTGACTGAGTGCTGATTTCTTGGTCATATCCCAGACTAAATGCCACTTCTACATCCATCGCATAAATGGAGTAGTTCGTCACTGCACTAGGTACGCCTAAGGCATCGAAAACCTTGGGGGTGTTGAGATACTTCTCAATTAGCCCTGCTTCCTTATAGCACAGATCATCTCCAGATTCGCAGGGCCTGGTGATGTCGAATCTGTTCCTGTTGCCACCTGCACCGGATTCTCCATCGTACCAGCTGATGACTCCGTCCCAGCAAACTTTACCAGCAGCGCCACAGATAGCATGGTCGGGATGCTCATAACATACCCGTGCGAGGTCAAGGCATCGCGGAAGGTTCGCAGCCATAATGTCACAACGTGTGCTGTTGAAAACAGGCTTGTCAACACCCGGGTTCGTGGTGCAGAGTGTCTCCCAGTATCCGAAGTGGGTATCCAGAGGGGAGACGTAGCCGTTGCCGATGAGAACTGACTCCAGGTTGACTTGGGGCCGCTTAGGGTAGAGACTGTTCTGTGCAACAATAGTAGCTCCCAGGACAGGGATATAGTGGCCCTAAAGAGTCAGTCACGTCGCATAACAGGGAGTGCTGGGTCACCTACTCCATAACTCTCTCCTGAGATATGAAATGGCCTGTCGGCGAGATCCGGGAATACTTGGCTCACAAAGAGCTGCAAGAACTTATGCATACTCTCAGCAGCGACGAAAGAGTTTGACGGAATCGGCTCTCCGTCATCCAAGTACGAGAAGCCAACGCTGGCAGGCTGGTCGACAAAGATATAGTTCGCATTCTCATTCCATCCATAAGGGTTGTGAACCGTTCCATTACCATGCTCGTTGATCAGACACGGTCCAAGCTCTTGAAGCAATCCCAGCATTGATGAGCCGCCAGGGCCTCCAGTTAACCAAAGCACAAGAGGGTCTGTTTTTGGTGCATTCTTGCTCTCAAAGTACCAGAAGAAAAGATGCTGGTTGCCGACATCGAGCCAGCCGGTGTACTGCTTCACGCGGGCGTCGCATATGGAGTCGTCAACCTGCTCTCTGATACGGATCGTATGCTCCGGAAATAGCGAGCTTTGGTGAACTTGGAACGTGGAGGCTTGCGGTGAGTCTGTGTCCTTGAGTGGTATCTGCGAGGCAAAAGCGCCAAGTGAAGCCCCTGCTAGGAGCAATGCCGTTCTTAGAAAGCCCATTGTTGTAATACTTCTTGGCGAAGAAGTTGAATGGGGAATTTGAACAAAGTTATAAATTGTCAGACGGTGAAACTCTGGCCGGGAATGGTTATGTAATCCTCGCGGAAATGACGACAACGAGCTCACCAGGGTAAGTCGCAAAAGGTTTTGCAAAAGGTCCTGTCTCAACTTATCTTTTACCCCGCTTCCACGGCATCTCAATCCGTACAGGATCAGCTCTAGTCTTGATAAGGAAGCTCACAGCACATTTTTGGAGTTTTCCGGTGAACCTGGAGACCAGGGCAGCGCGTGAATCAATTGAAGTTATCGAAGCCTGCGAGGCTTATCGCGTATTCTGATAAGACGGGTCAGAGATGGCCCGTGTTTGCAATGGCAATGTCCATACAGAGAGAGAGTTCAGGAATAGCTTCGAGTACTCGATCAATTTCCATGTCCAAGTAATCATGACCTGATCTGACTGAACATTCACCATGCTTCTAACATAGTGTGTCATTTTATCTCGCTACCCTCGTCCAACGAGCTTTCACAGCTCATTATCAAGGATCGATAGCTCAGTGGTACGAGCGAGGGATTGCAGATCCCTAGGTCGCGTGTTCGATCCACGCTCGGTCCTAAAAGTTTCTTTTTGAACACCACTTATTTTATATAACGACTTTATTTTTATGTATAATGACTATGCTTGCCATATCGAAATTTACAAACAAGTAAACATCCTCCTTTCCAAATTCCTGCCCTTACTTCTGTTTCAATGAAATCCATTCCGTCATGAAAAGATACTCCAAGCATACCACCAGCAGAGCTACACTCATACCATCACCAAAATACCTGTGGGGGATCAGGCCATTCCAAGTAACTAAAAAGCAGGTCCTTGATGAAGTCGGGACACTGTTCAGCCATGTCGTCATACCATTCTCTTGACTCTATTGCCTCCTTTTTTCCACGAACCGGGCACCTCATGAACTTTACGACCTGTTCCCGCAGTTCCTGTCGATGCTCTGGGGTTGAGTTATAGACCTGGGGGATCAAAGGGAGAACGTCTTCCAACTTCTGAGCGTGGGAAATGCCGATACGGAACTGCTCCGCTGCATATTGAGCAAGTGGTTCAATGTTGTACATATCACCCAGCGCGAACATGTAAATGTGGTCGACGAGAGTTGAATCCTTGGAGAATTCCATATGGTATGTTCCCATGTAAAGGAAATCAATCAGCCATTTTACATGGTCCACAGAAGATTCTGACAGATCGTACTCGTTTGTGGAAGATTCCTGCGAAATGTTAGCCACGTTCATCAGTTTTAAAAGGCAGACTAACCTTGAACAGCCCAGTGCATGCTATATGAAAGACCTTTGATTGACTGCAGACGACGACCTTGTGGACTGGGAATCGAGCGGCTCCGCAGATGAAGGCAAAGTCCGTGAACTCATGGTTCTGTCTGGCTCTGTAGACAAGAATTGGTAAGTTGTTCTGATAGATGGGAGTCAAAGGGGATTTATACTGCCAGAGGCCCTTTCGAAAGTTTCTACTTTCATAGTCCATTTTTAATGAAGTTTTGGTGACTTCTGGATATAATGTAGGTTTGTTTGACTGGCCAAGTTTGATTTCATGGAAGAATGAAGGAGAGAGTGATATTTATATCTGGATCAGTAGAACAGATTTTACAAACAGCATCATATTAGTGAAGTATATCTTTCGACTTTGTATACTCAAGAGCTTTATACTCAATCACATTTTGGCTTATGATTTTCTGTTTGGCCTATTTTGAGATGTATGTTACGTCGAGCATGTCAGACACTCTAACTCCTGGCCTAGATGAAACCCATAAGGAAAGAGACTTTTAAATCACTAAAGCTTATAAAATATGGCGCGCATATGATCCGCCCGTTCCTTCATGCATTACCAAGATCCTCTGAAAGTATATTTTACTACGCAAAGCATAAACCTCACTTTTTAGTAGGTGAAGAGAAATCCTTTAACCTTTGGGCGATTAAGCCTGGATCTTCGCGTTGCTTTTGTCTTCCGAGCTTCTTTTACAACTTGAAGCCACTATTGGTCCAGCTGGAGCAGTAGCCCGATGATCTACGAGCACCTGGCATCTGCGGCCTAATGTTTGCATCATCCAAGAAATCTTATAAACGGGAGCTGGTCAGTGAAGGAGAGCTTGAGACTTTCTTTGTACTTCAGTACCTACAGCCGTGAGTTCTCATATTCACATAGACTACTAGACAGGAAAAGGCTCTACGACTAATACCACCCGTCATGTGAAAGGGGTAACATCTCTATCTCTATGAGCAACAAGATGAAGCCCATGTTTATTTCGTTGCTTGGCATTCACAGGGATTCAGGAAATCGAGTTGAACCTTTGCATAAGCTATCGTGAGATTTCTTGAAGTTTTGTCCAAAATAAGGGTAGTCAAATATAGCTAAAGGATAAGAGCTTCATGATGCAAAGAAGTTTAGTATAACTTCTCTAGACTCAAAGTGCTAACAATTTTACCATTATGATTTATACCAACCCACTAAAACCCCTAGAGTCCAGCAACTCCGTTCTGATAAGGATTATATTGTCGATACGTAAGGTACGGGCTAGAATACCGTATTTCCTGGGAGATCTTCAATGAGCGAGTTCGTTGGTTGCAATCGCCACATCTTGACTCCAGAGGGGTACTCATGATAGACATCATCGCCTCCTTCAGGAAGTCCTGACTAGCGTCAGATATCTGGTCGATCAATCCCTTGGTGGCCTTCCTACATGTGCAAGTCAGCACTGTCTCCCTTGTGTGGGCGACGGCTGCATCGATAGCATCCCTGGAAACCGATATGGGCAGTTCGTGCAGGGCCGGAAGCGAATTGAGAAAATCTTCCAGTTCAACATGCTTATGTTTCAGTCGGCGGATATACAAATCGATGGCCTGCCTTATCAGGCCTTGGATGTCATACTTGTCTGCCAAGGCCAGCATCGACGCATGCATCGAAAGGGAAAGCTTGGATGCAACTCTAATCGGATTATCGTAGTCCCCGACGTAGAAGTAGTCGACCATCATCTCGACCAATTCCAGGGGGTACTCGCTCAAGTCATAAACTCCAGATCTGGCTTCATACAGAGGGGTCAGTATACTGTCACTGTAGTTTAATTTGTACTTACTTACCTTGAAATCACTGGTGCAGCGGCATTGAAAACCTTGGATTGTGCACAGATTATGATTTTGTGCACGGGGATCTTTTTACCTTTGCAGAGAAAGGCGAAGTCAGTGAACTGACCAGCTTTTTGGGCCCTGGGAGATGTTAGTTGAGCTAAAACAGAATGCGAGAGCAACTTACTTCTGCATGAGCTTCCGTTCCTCAATATTCATGATGATGATTGATAGTGGATTTTAGCACATGGGAGGGGTTGAGTTCCACGTCGCGGATGGAGGGGTAAAGAGATATATATAAGAGAGATGAGCAAGATTCTCAGATGGAAAACTGTTCGAAGTCGTCTTTGGCTGAGAACTTATAATTACCACACCAAAGTTAGACCATGTAATGGAAAAGCTAATCAGGGGAAAAGCTTCCGGCCACGTATCAACTCGCTCTATTGCGTTTTGACTTTCCTAGGAGACCCATTAGAGGAAACTCTGACCACGAATGCCGAAAGAATAGAGTGAAAGGCCATTTAGTTTCCATGTCACTCTAATTGATACGAAGGAGACATAAATAAGAACAGAGATGAATTTATAAGATTCGAGTTACTGACTCATTGCTAATGGTGTAAGCTCGCATTCATGCGAGAAGTGCAAATGTCACCTCTTGTTGAGTACCAGGTGTACCATACTTGAGACATCCCATCCAGATATTCGACGAGTTTCATCACTTTGCTCACTACTAATCGTGGAAAAGCCTCTAGGAAATGAGGCAGCGGCGTTTATTGGGGTGTTCAACTTTTTTGGAACAAGCATGGCTGTAGATGCTTGGCATTTAGCTCATCCTCTACCATCTACGGTAACCCGTATCTTTCCCAATAGAGACATTCTCATCCTCACCAAACTCGTAGTCCAATAGCTTACTCCACGAACGGAGGCTCAGCCCTGCTCTGGCGCCCCCTTTTCCACATTTTTGGCATCGACATTGGAGGATTTCGATCGGAACGGTACCTCGTGAGTCGCAAGAGAAGTTATCACAAATCCCCATCCGCGAGAATCTGAGAGAGAGACTCAGATGGTCTCTCGCAAACTCTGGACATTCGTACAAGAACTCATCAAGGATCGTTGCCAGCTCAGTTGCAGCCAGCACGGTCCCCATATTGTCTCTAGCAAAGACTAGTGCCCCAACTCGAAGGGTCTTGGATGTCTCCCTAGGGAGGTTGTAAACTTACGAGATCGAACTGGCGAAATCGTGATAGTTGCAGCTTTCGTCCAAGCATTCCAGGTACTTCTTACTCGCAAGCTCTTGTAGGCCGCCAATGCCGTACTTGTCTGCTAAGGTGAACATGGTTGCATGAGTCAACAGGTCAGCGTCATCTGGAACCGCATAGGTTCCAGTGTAGAGGTATTCTACCATCCCATTCACTACATCAAGGGGATAATCGTTCATGTCATATATCCCGGAAGAAGCTTCCTGGACCTTGTCAGCGGGCATGAAGGTGTACTTGGCGGCGAGCGGTACCTTGAACTCCCCAGTGCATGCTCTCTGAAAGACCGTGGACTGGCCGCAGATGATGATCTTGTGAACGTTGATTGTTTGCCCTTCGCAGACGAAGGCGAGTCGGTGAACTCGCCACTTTCGCGCGCTCTGTCCGAGGTCAGCAGGTCCTAGAGGGCAGGGGACATGAGAAATATCGTACTTCTGCATACGGAGTCTGTCTTGAAGAGGAATCATATTCAAGTAGAAGGAAGATACTGCTGTGAGTGATTGTTACGAGATGCAAAGGGACCTGCCAACTTGGCGCGCACAGAAGTGGTTTATATGCTACTTCCGCCCTTCCCATGCAAATAAAAAGAGGTGGCCGGGTAATATGCAAGCCTCAGTCCCCTGGAAGTCCCTCCTCCAATAGTTTAAATTCCCAGGCCTTCTGTTCAACTATCTACGCCACCAATGTTGGTAGGCCTCCGAGCCATGAACAAGGCGCCTCAACCGAGCTAGACCCTCAGGCTGGCTTGAAGATGGTCGGCCTCCCATTTTCAACAATGGATTACATGCGCCAGCAACAAATAATCATGCATCTTCCTCCGTTTCCACGACCTGGCTCAACAGTTCCCGCATCGGACCACCGTGATGCCACATAAAGTTCTGAAACACCTCCTCACCCCTGAAGAGCTCTGCTTGACAGATGATGTAATCCGCCACAATCTGTCGCAACCTCATGGGGACGAATTTTCCGGAAGTCAAGACGAGCAGCTCCATGACAGCATTCCACGAATCTCCCCAAGGTATCGTCGCCTCGAGGGCGAGGAATAGCTTGCCCAACGATATCTCCATCAACTTATCCATGCAGTAGCGATCTGCGAAGGCGCAAACTCGCGCATGATGCAGCAACGTATCTGCACTGATGTCTCCCACGTCGGCTGGTCGAGGCACGGGCGCGTGTTTCTCGACAAAGTCTTGCCAAAGGCCATGAACCTGGTGTGCATTGGCATTGGTAGGCCCCGAGATTCGTGGGTACAGTCGAACGTAGTGCGCCCAAGACTTGCCCCAGCGGCCCAGTTCTTCATCGCCTGGATCTGTCTCCTCCTCTTCTTCATCTTCATGTATGGGTTTCGCGTAGTTGCCGCTGTACGCAAACTCCCAAAAGCTCAGGAAGGTGGCTTCGTCGAGGTCGGGCCATTTGACGCGTTGTTCCGAGGCTTCCTTGAAAGGTCCATTGACGAGGACGTTCAAGACGGGTGACTGCTTCGCGACGAGGGCGGAATGAATAGTGAACTCGGTTTCTTCGGGGCCGACGATGAATTTGAAAACATTGGATATCGCGACACTACGTGTTTGTCAGCTTGGGGTTCGGGCGAAGATTACGTGAAGCTTACCTCCTTGTTGACTCCTGTTTCTCGAAGTCGTTTGGGGCCCTGCATTTCACATTCTGGTCCATCTTGTGTTCTGTGGACATCCTCTTGGTCGCGGCTGTGGCAGAAAGCAAACGAAGGAGTTGAGATGGAGTGAGCGGTAGGTGATCAAGATGAATGCGAGTAGAGCACAAGCTGCAACTGGTGAAGTCTACGATGGCAATATATGATGATGTAATAAGCTTTCACGGCGTGACTCAAGAAGCCTAAAATAAAAGTTTAGGAGATAAAGTTTCAAGAATCAAATTTTGCTGACAGTACCTCTTCTTACTGGCTTACCAGCACTTCCCATAAAGTATAGAGTTTTAATAGCAGTGAAGTAATCTCTCATCCGTATCGGTTTTCCTACTTCCAATAACATGGAAAGGGTCTTACTGTTGTTTTCCCAAGGAGAATATGTTGATAAGAGGGAAAGAATAAGAGGGGTGGAGTGTTCATACGTATGGCTAGATACACACTGCACCGCCACAAAGAAGGAACCCGCCCTGGCTGTTCTTATTGTTCAGGAGGATGGAAAGGCGTTCGGAATTCAAAATAGTGTTGAAAATACCTTTACAAAGTGTCAAGCATTGTTCGTGACACTGCGAACACGGTGGATAATACGAATACCTTGGCTAAGTCGTCGACTTGGTAACTTGGGTCTGTCCACGATATCTTCATCATCAACACTCCATATATCACTCTGGATATATTCTTGACTGAGCCAGTCACCAAGCTCCGAGCGAGTCTTCAGCGGCAATCCGCAGACGCTCGGTCTTGGGATAATTCTCCCCTCACGTAGGAACCGCCTGGTCTTATTGCAGTGGCAGCTGGTCTCTTGTTCTGCCACTGTACTGCCAGTGCCAGCCTTCGCAAGTCCAAGTTGACACTGGCAGATTTCTTCTAATCTTAACAGCTCTTTCCTGCTCTCGTCTCTTCTCATCTCTTCTTCCCTCATCCACTCTCCTCCACTTCCATTCATCTTGTCCTTTATCTCTATACCCAGCTCTCGCAACACTTCTTCACTATATCACTTTAACAGTAATATCAGCATGTCGCACACAGAGAAGAAGTCACTCCACGCCTTGAGCGTGGAAAATCCCGATTTCCAGGCCTACCCATTGTTTTGGACCCCTCACCATCTTGAGCTAGTGGGCTGCCGATTTCTCGAGGTAGAAGCGACCAGCGACCTGCAGGGACGTCATGTCCAGCAGGATGGTAGATTAACATATTATGCTACCCGACTTGCGACATCCCCGGTCGAGAACCTGAAATCACATTACGTACGCTCATTGTTTCGCGGAACCGGGCTTTTGGAATTTGTCTGGTATGTCACATATACTTCGACAGCGTAACTTTGACTAACCTTTGATAGGGTCTCGACGGCCTTCCATTATGCTGGCCGTCTAGTTCACGTCCCAGTTTGCAATGCGTTTCGCATTGCAGGCCATATCCAGGTTCCTCATCCGGAACCGGTTATCGGTTACTACTCGTACAAGGCAGACGAGGACCGTCATGTGAAGTTCACGCCCCGGGCTGGCCCCCTGGGTACCTGGAACCTCCCGATCCAACGCCTCTACGGGCGTAGACTCGCGAGAGTCACCCCACAAGACTGGACCCTGGACCCCTACATCATCTGCGTACTCCTAAGCCTTGCGCAGGTCCAGTCGCGTTCGGACAACACGCAGCAGCCCCGTCTGTACCTGGTATGTTGTCAACTCCTCCCCGGTTGATCGATACTCTTGCTAACACAATATCTTGCAGGTCCGCCTCCTTGTAACACACAGAGATGACCACCAAAATTCCTATGTCTACAAAGTAGACTTCCCCTCCCAGTTCTTGGAGTGCCTCAAGTCTCCTACACGCCCCATGACCGATGTTGTGTTCCCCTCCATCAAGGTGGGCAAGGTGGCTTTTGAGCCTTATGAGACCTTTGGTGGCCGAGCCGTTGAAGCCCTCATCGGCCCCCAGTACCAGTCATCGACAGCCTAGAGGTATCTCAATATTGGGCTCCCTGGGCATGTATCCGGAGCAGATCGATCGGTCTGAGCTGCATTCTACCATGATGATAATGGTAAGTCCATCCTCAACTATTCGTGTGTACCTGCCTCAATCATCAACAGGACGATTAGTGCTTCGATCGTCGGATGTGGGAAGTTCTTTAGGAGTGTTAAGGGTCACATTTGTATCATCACATTTTGGAGTTCTTGGAATGCTCAGCATGGAGAAGGAGTGTATGGGATCTGTGGCTAATACTTTGGACGACGCTCAGGCATGCGTAACAACCGCAGGGGCAGCATCTGAGCCAGAAGTAAATATGCATTCACATACCAATAGACTTCGTCAATGTCAAGCAGAAAGGCAATCTGTGTATCGTTCTTAATTTCAGGTGGCATTTTAGCCATCAGCAAATGAAACTTCGACCGCTCGTAGAAGAGACATCCACCGAACATACATGTTCTTGAAACCGTCTGAGTTGATTCGACCATCAGCAATAGTGATTTAATTTTGGTCCGTTTTGGTGACCGCGCATCTTGTCCAGCCATGGACACCCAGCCTCGACCCTTTTCGGGAGAGAATCTCAGTCGAGACCTGTGACAAGAATAAAATGATCAAAGTATTCTGCAGGACATACCAAATCGTGACACGGGCCTCTTATATGACCTACCCTTAACCTATAACCTCAGTTCAGGCCAGTTGAGTGGATATAAATCGTTGAAGGGACAACAACCTCTAGGTTAATGGGAGAACCACCTTGTGCCATAATGGGCAAAATGAGAGGTTATGCACACAATCGGCTTGTTGTTCGGTGTGTCACCTCCGAACAACAAGGTTTCTTCAACGATGCTCTTCTCCTGGTTTTCCTACTCCGTTGAGCCTTTGTTCCCTAGTTTACTAAGACTGCCGAACAAAAGCCCGATCAACTCAGTGGCCCCAGACCTTAAATAGTGATGCATTGACGAGTATCCATATCATTCAAATCGCCGTATTGACCTTTCAACCGTAATGGTGCAACTTCAAGCTATCGTCACTAAGCTTCAAATCCCTTTCGCGGGCAAAGATTATGAACAGGTCTACATTCTGGTAACCATCATCATGGAACAAGATTAGGAAGAAGCCAAGCATCGAGCGATGCAAGGTCGTCTACACAGCCTCAGAATTCGGCTCATTGATCTTGCAAATAACTTGGCCAATCTTACAACAGAACAGCTGGGCATTCATTGCGGTGCCATCGTTGAAGACCTGCGCAGCTTCTCTTATGATTGCATGGTAGAAGGCAGGGACAGACTCGATGAGCCCAGTTTCAATGGCGAGTTGGGGAAATCGGGGAACTAATGGACTTTTCTGTTGACGAGGAGCTCAAAAATATTGAACGAGACGAGCATCATAAGCCTAGGATGACCAGAGAAAAGCGCAGGGCCATGTTGATGGATCTCCGAATCGATTCCTTTTACTGAATTGTGCTTCGTCCCGTACGATACTTATGACTTTTGCATGAACCTCGGAAAGAATCTCAAAGACCTCGTTGTTGATGAGCTTAGGCATCGTGCTCACAACCACGCTATGGCTCGCCTTCAGTCTGCCAAGGAAGAGCAAGGTGTCAGCGAGCGACCTCTTCCCCAAAGACATCTACTTGAAGAGTCTATCACTAACAATGTGCTTGAGCAGGAATCTAGGGAGCTGGCAATCCGCTATAACGTTTACAGATGTCACTGGGCGGCGAACCAAATCGATGAATATCAAAGGTATCTCCAGTTGCCAGTCACAGACGATGTGGCGTCGGCAGCCGTAAAGGAGTATGACGACTGTGTAGAATTGCAGTCACCGTGTCCGCCAGGGATGAGCTTGATTGTCCTGGCTCGTGCAGGAGATTGGTGGTTCGCTCAACCAGTGAACCCTTCTGCCAAGAAACCTCGTTCTCGCGGGCCAATGCCTAACCTCGAGGTTATAACTATCACTCGCAACCAGCTACGAGATGATCATGAGTTTGTGGGAGATGCTTTCAAAAAGGAGATTGCTGAGGTTCAACCGTCTCTCAAGAAGTTGGACATCGACTTTGAAAAGACTATTGGTTCTCAGTTTGGGATTGTCGTTGCATGGAGGTTCGTTGGAGGGGATGTCTGGATGGACCGTTATGGTCATATTGTTCCGAAGAATGTCATTGACGAGTCAGCCATTCACATCGGTCGATCATGGAGTTCCACCAGAGAGTAAGTGAGAAGGCATCCTTTCAAATTACCCTCATTGCTTTAGAGATGAGTCCAGGCCAGTGCATGGGCTATGGCTTAGAATGAGCTAGTCACTTTCATGGGGATAGACTCAAGTGAGTAGATAGTGGAATGTGTTGTTGAATTGAACCTAGTCTGTTATTATAGAATTGAGGGGATTCTTTGTTGATTGCATTGTTGACTGGCGTTTATGGGAATCTCGAGCCGATGCCAAGATGGGGTGACTACACTGAAGACTGAGGGCGTCTCAATGGCGACTCTACCTGAAGCCGCATATGTACTACTGCAGCGTCTACTAGACCCTTTACGTGTTCTTGAGCATTTTTAAAAATAAAACGGAGAAAAGGCTGCATATTGCCTCATCGTCGTTTGGCTTGGGGAGGTCATGAGTGTTGATACATGGGAGCGCAGACGAAGATTGCGATGTCCATATTACTGCTCGTCATGGGGCATTTTAGCCACTACCAAAATCAGGTCATGATCCTCACCAAAACATTCGCATGAAACCTCCCGCGGGCGAATTCCTATTCCTGCTTAAAAACCCTTTAACAAGTGGACCGCATCCGCTTCTCCCCGGTCCCTAGCGCCAGAACCCTTGAAACACAAACTGATGATACCGTAGCACGCACCATGCCATGCAAGCTGGGGCCAAGCAAAGAGGGGTGAACAGCTTCTTTCTCTCCGCCAAGGTTCCTCGTCTTCCACTCTGTTGTTGTCAAGAAACACAAGATGAGCGCTGCAGCAGACGTTACACAGGGCGAGAGTGTCCCTTCGCAGGACATGCTGGCCCCGACGCACTGGGAGGTACGATACATGAGCATTACACGGACAATGACTTGTTAATTAACTCAATTAGAACACTGAAGCTACCGATAACTCAGATTCCGACTCTGCGCTAGGCGACGACGCTGCTAGTTCTACCGCCAGTATCAACTCCAGCATTCTCGAGTACCGAACCATCAACGGGCGGACATACCACGCCGAGCGAGGCGATGCCCAGTACTGGGCGTCCAACGACAACCAGGCCTCTGAGGCTCTGGACATTATCCATCATACTTCCACGTTGATCATGGACGGCAAGCTCTTCCTCGCTCCCGTCAAAGAGCCCAGTAAAGTCCTCGACATCGGAACCGGCACTGGGATTTGGACCATGGACTTTGGCGATGAGTTCCCTGAGGCGGAGGTCATCGGTACAGACATCTCGCCCATCCAGCCAACGTGAGTCTCCAGCTCCAACTACAGCAGCATGACCTAACAGCCTCTAGCTGGGTTCCCCCGAACGTCAAGTTCGAGATCGAAGACTTCACCCTCGACTGGACGTTCTCTCCCAACTCCGCCGACTTCGTCCACCTCCGTTTCCTCTACGGCAGCGTGCCCGACTGGTACGCCTTGTACGAGCGCGCGTACCAAGTAACCAAGCCCGGCGGCTGGATCGAATCCCATGAAGGTGACCCCATGGGCCGCAGCGACGACGACAGTCTCAAACCTGGTAGCGCCATTGCAGAATGGGGCAAGTTCTTCCACGAAGGCGGCAAGAAGCTCGGTCGCGAGTTCACCCCTCTACCAGATAATCTGCAGGAGAAGGGTCTCAAGGCCGCTGGTTTCGTGGACATCCAGTCCAAGACGATCAAGGTTCCTGTTGGCGATTGGCCGCAAGATGAGCGACTCAAGGAGATTGGAAGGTTCACAACAATGAGCATTCTATCCGATGTAGAGGGACACATCTCGTTCATGGCTACGCTTCTTGAGGGATGGACTCAGGAACAGGTCCATCTGTACTGTGCCCAGCTGAGGAGGGAGTTGAAGTCCAAGAAGCCGGCGCACGCTTACTACTTGCAACGTATTGTTTGGGGACGCAAGCCAGTCGAGGGTGAGACTACAGCGACAGAGTAGTTGGTCAATGATGTTCATTAGACGTAAGTAGCGTAACAATACTTTTCCCCGGTCCAGCCGTTCATGTATCCAATTTGTTTGTACCCGAAACCTTGTGCGCCATTCAGATCTTGACTTCTTCCGTCGGTTCGACGTCGTACTCAATCTCGGTTCGGATGACGTATTTCGCTCCCTTTCGCACACCGGTGCCTTCATGCAATGTCGCGTTGATCTCACCATGAGGGAAGATAGCCGCGCCGCCCATTACTGGACGAACAGGGTATGCATTCAGGATTCCTTCTCGCGCAGCCGGGAGGAAGTATGTGGTTTCGCCGCCCTCGAAGTCTTGATTGAGGTAGATCAGGAACGTGAACAGCGAGCTCTGCTTCTTCTCGGCCGGCGAGTCGTCATATACGTATTTATCTTCCTTCGTAATGCCGCTCGGGGGCCACGCGCCGTCGATGTGTGCTCGATACTCTGCTCCTGGGACACTGTGATCGTTAGTGGTGGGGTTGGCATCAGAGGCCTGGGAACCTACTAGCGATACACTCGGAAGCGGCGGTTGATGCCACGAGCCAAGCGCCCGTTCATTGACACGGGCACGAAAGGTTGAATGCGCGACCATAGCGTGTCGTGAAAGGTCTTATCGATAACCCAGTAAAAGTTGTGCGCTAGAATGCTGATGTCGCCATCTTCCCGAAGCGGTGCATCAGGTACGAAATTGACGTATTCGCCTGCGGCTATAATAGCTTTGCACTCTTCGGGGTAGAGAACATTCGTGGCTACGCTGAGACCCTGGACGACAGGATGTGGTCGATGTGTCGTCGGCGGCGGCGTTGTCGACAGAGGAACAGCCTCGGGTGTCGAAGCGTAAAGGATGGCGTCGTGATGGTTCGGCGGCTTGCGCTCGGGGCCGGGTGTTGTCTCGATGATGCGAATGTTCTTCTTGAGAGACTCGGGCGCCGAAGCAACGAGACTGCCATCGAGGACCGAGGCATAGACTTGCTCGGTTGGAGTATCGGGACGAAGATCCCAAATCTCCTGGAGTGCAATTGATGAAGGCTGGATGATCGCATTTGGGTTTCGGTCTTCATGGCCGCAAACTCGAAGCACCGCATCAATCACCTTGATGAGTGTCTCTTCCCTCTCTGAGCGCTTGACAAGCCCTTGCTGATCGGGAATCGTCGACAGACCACTGATGACATCAAGATCTCGAACCCATCGACAAAGAGCACCGAGCTTGGGCTGCTCGCCACGAATCTTCATCTCTGCAAGCAGAATTCGGGCTTCGGTATATTTCCGATCGGCAAGAGCAGCAGTGACCTGCGCCGTGAGGTTCGCGCCAGCAGCATTATTGACACCAGTTGTGCAAGCTTGTCTGAAGTCGTAGACAGCAACTCTCAAGTCTTTGCACAGCTTTGACTTGATCAAGCCAGGAGTACTGGGCGAGCGAATTGAGTGTGTCGATGGTAATCTCGAGCTCTTCTTCGGACACAACGGTATGGAGGTTCTTGGGCTCAAAGTGCGTGGTCGTGCCATCGGGGAGGCAGGCGTCGGGATCGAAGGCGAAGTCGGTCTCTCGCAATCTTACTGAGGGTGTTTCGGATTGGGCTTGAGCTTCGCTGCTTGCTTGCGCTTCCTTGGACTTTGGCTTGGCCATGATGGTTCGATAATGGATAGGAAGAGTTGGTGGGGATGGAAATTTACGTGGGGGAATTGACGACGAGAAGGGACCAATTGGAGTGGCAAAAACGGTCTGTGATGGCAGAACCATGAAATGCGGGAATGTGATCCACCACGACGATACAGGGTAGCCATGAGCATTTGACAGATTGGGATTCATTACCGGATTGTTTCTCAAACTGGTAGGGAAAGTCGGGGTGACTCTATAGACTAGCTCAGCAACCCGCGTTGGTTTCCTGCTTGATCTATCGGCTGTCAAGCGCGCTGCCTACTCATCACCAACTTCCGTTTCCACTCTCTTCAAGTCTAAGTCCAAGAGCTTGATGTACTCTACTCGGTCCACATAATCATCGCTGCAACGTTCACCGCTGCCCGGATAGGTCCATCCGCGCCTACCACCAAAATCTCCGATGCAGTACCCAACATCATCATCATACTCCAGGTCGTAAACCCTCCCATAAGCTGATATAGCTTTTTCAGAGCCCTTTTCATCCTCGTCATCGAGGTTGTTGCCCACAGCTGTCCAACTGACTTCCTTGTGATCTGCGTACTCAAAACGGACAAGGACCTTGATCTCCTGGAAGATGTTGAAGCCGAACCACATATGGAGATCTTCGTCCCAACTGTCGGGATTATTCTTTTCGTACAAATGACCATACTCCTTAAAGGGAAGGAACTCATCCAAAGCCTCAATGAATGCATGGATGGCATCGTTACAACCCCGCTCACGCATATCATTGTACTTGCCGCCGCAGTCGTGATAGATAGGACCGTAGCCGCGAGTCTTTTGAACCAAAAGTGTGCCCTTGCCTATCAGATAGAGCTGGGGTGCTCTTACCCATCAGGAGGCACGCCCTCAATCCATGTTGCTACCAGGCCACGAGCAGAGTTCGGCTTTGAGTTCTTCCAGGGTCTCAGGGAGGTCAACAATCCAACTTAAATCAAACTCAATAGCAAGTGTGCACACCGGAATGTTAGAAGAGGATAGGGGATCAAAGAATGGGAGGCCGGTACTGCAATGTTAAGGACTTCCAGTCTGTTGTTCTGATACAGAATATGTCTCGCCGAGGGAAAACCATATACCCCTGTTCTTCGTGGGGGTTTCGACTTGTGAGGATCGCAGGACAGCCAAGATAGCCCTGGCGGTAGTCAGGAAGTCGAAGCCACATGGAATATATCTCTTCGGTGATGACTTCGCGAGACAGCTTGCAAGCTCCCCGGAGGCCGCCATCCCACATATAGGCTGATCGGTTGTTGTTAGGGATTCCTCATCGCCGTTAGGGCCCTGCTTGTTGTCGAGGGCTCGTAAAGTAAGTCGATCTCTTCCCCCAGTCTTGACCGTGTCAACGTTGACGTAGTGCAACCCGGCCTACTCATAAGATTCATATCCGGGGATAGCAGAAATAATACATGCTGCTTTCCATATCTGGAGCTGAATCTCGGTTGGGAGGCGTGGGAACGGGTGGAAGTTAGGTGAAGACATCTTGTGAACTGATGTGATTTGCGATGAAGGCTTGTGATGGAGAAGGGTTTAGAAGAAGAGTGAAGAGTGAGGAGTGATGGATGAAGAAAAGGAAAGGATGTGTGGTGGGAGTCATTCGCCGTATAAACAAATGCACGTGGTTGTTATCTGTTTGCATTTCGCAGTGGCAGTAACAGTGAGTGTGACAGTGGCACAAGGTTTGTCTACCTGAATCGAGTCAAGCCAATCATATGCGAGAACTGTTTATGAGTACAGTTAAGCTCAAGGACTTGGCCATGGACAAGATTTCACTGGCAGTGTAGTCCGCGGAGAGCCAATGACTCTTGCAGTCACCACTTACGGAGCCAGCCACTGCTCAAAATATGAGACACTTTTTCCTGAAGTCATTTTAACGGCAGATGGTTGGGACTCTAAAGTCCCGGTGGCTCAGACATAATGATGTAGCTTTATCAGCGACTATCAAGAGACCTTTCACCAGGCTGTGGACTTAAGTAAATTGGGGAATTGACAGCAATTTCAGGTTGTTCATGAGTGGTTTATATCAAATTATCAAGTTGTTTGAGGACATCCCACTATAAGAAGATATAGTTCTCACTTTTCTTTTACTATGAAGTACAAATCGTGATTCGTGAATTCTAGACTTCACCCCTTGATTTCCTTTTGTCTTCTTTGTACGCGCTGTCTCATTCTTTCTTCGCCAACAAATGAGTTACTAAGTCTCCTTATCCGACATGCTTCGTTGTTCGTGCTACAGGGAGAAAATATCATGACATAGGACCTGTTGAAGTCCTCGATGTTCGGACCACATCCCTGCCAACTCTCACCCATTCGGCGATTCAGATATTCCATGAATCTCTCCGTTGTGATGGACTCTTCTAGTCATGCACCTGATCCATTCTCGAATCCTCAGCAGGTCACTGGCCGCGACGAATAAGAATCTTGATATAGTTATCTGGTACGAAGCCGTCGAACATATATGTCATTGCGAGATTCTCGTCGTCAAAAACAGAAACATCGAAAAGCCACCAAAGATGGTGGACAAAGTCAAGCATAGCTGATGTTTCTTTTAGTGAGCCCGGGTACTCTTTATCGGGGCGAGGGTCCAAATAAACTGTCACATAAGCATGGTCGCAATCGTGGAATACTGCAATCTCATTAAACGTGCC
>NC_030998.1:1443472-1574732 GCF_000149955.1 Fusarium oxysporum f. sp. lycopersici 4287
GTATCGCTCAGGACTTGAAGTATTGGGGGTACAGTTGGCAAGCCTTGCTCAAGCTTTCGTCAACGTCGAGGGGACCAAGACCTTTGTCCTGAATACCTCCCCAAAGCTTGAGTTGAAAGCGCGTAGCAATAACGTCTCTCGACTCTTAACAGGCTTCCCAGAGACCAACACCCCAGATGTGAGCAGATCTGTTGGCGTGACCAATAGACTCTTGAATTTCGGGCGAGGTCTTGAAATCGGGATGAAGCGCTGTCATCTTCATTGGTTCCCCTTTTCCATACTCAACCACAGGTACTTTGCTATCCCTGAGGGATACCAGGTCGATGTAGTGTAGGCCATGCTCATTATCCGCAAAAGGAAAACAAGACGTTTCCAAATTTTCAGTCGCAGTTCTATCGGAAGCTTTGGGAACAGATGGAAAGTACGTGAAGCATTCCGTTGGCCGAGAGGGTTGACACGTTTTCTTCTTGCTTGCCTGTAACATCGGGATCAGGATCTTCGACGTTCACGAGTTGTTCCATGATACTTGAGCTTTGTTAGATTTATGCCATAATTGAGTAGCGGATGTCTTGCAAGTGTACCTGGGTAATGGTGGTCGAATAACCCAGAAGCTGTGGTAAAATGAGGTTGCGGTGAAGGAGAACTTAGAAGTATGGAGAGTAAAGAAGGCGGAAGAGGGGAAATCTCTGGAGGCTTGGGCCTCTGCTTTATAAACAATAACATGCAATGTTAAGGTTGTACCGCTGGCAGTGGCAGTGCCCGCGGCAACGGCGGTGCTGTTTTATGGACAAGCGAGGTGACGAGCCTGGAGAACAAGATGCCAGGGCGGGGTGCGGGAGTTAGGCAACCAGACTTTTGGATATTCTCAGCGACAAGACAGAGTTGAAGAAAGAGAAAATTGAACTAGTATTTGGGCATGATAATATCAAGGAAATTGAAGTGAAACAAGCTGTTAGTTGCTTGAAGGGATAGCTTCATCAATTCATAACGCTATTTAAATCTACCAACATCCCATCTTCAAATGTTTCTAGTAAAACACCAAGCATCTGACCTCAATACTCTGTCGCCCCTTCGCATCCGCCGGCGTAGCAGGGTCAACAAACGCAGTATGAGGCGTATATCCCGCCAACCCATGCTGCCCACCCTCATGGACCTCACTCTTTGAATCGAAACACTTAATCAACATGACCTCCTCTGGCGTCATGTCCTTGGCGTAATAAAACTTGTGTCCATCATTAGGCGCAACAGAATATGTCTCGCCTTTGATTTGATAGCCCTCTGTTGAGCGAAGTGTCGATGCATGGGGGAGAACTTCCTTTCCACGGTCGTCGTCGTCGTTGTCGTCGCGGTTGGGGTAAAGAAGATCGACTTTGATCATATCTTCAGGTTTTGTGGTGCGATAGTCGACGACTGCGAGGGGGAAGTCTGTCGCGGGATGGCCAATTGGTCGCCAGACGTTGATGATTTGGTATCGACCCTTGAGAAGCTCCTCTGTCTCTGAGGGATCGGTGTGTCGTCTCACACGAGCTTCAGCAGCACCGGGCGTTTGATCGACATGGACTTGCTGCACAGGCTGCCTCGGACTCGACTTCTCCCTCCTGCGAATCGTATGATCGAAGATAACAACCTTCTTGATCTCAGGAATCCTCTCTTTGAGCAGCGCTTCAACTTCTCCGTAGTATCCATTCCTCACAGCCGCATCGTCAGTGAATTCAGTTTCTTTGGCGGGAGACTTGAAGACATCGAAACCAGAAACATCTACACCGAAACTGGTAATGCTAGCGGCGCTGCGAATATCCACGACATCGCGCTTGTGCTGACTGCGCTCAAAGGAAGTTTGATCAACGTCGACTTTAGCCCATGGCTTGACTCTGTTTCCGTTGTCATCCAGACTCGATGTCGGATCGATGTAGTTGAAGAGTCCAGTTGTCATTTTGGTGGTTGTGAAGTGGAAAGGTCTGAGTTGAGCGGGGTTGAAGAGCGGCTTGAGAATGGGTCTTGTTCTGAGAAGTCGTGACATGCAGGTCTGAGATTTGAAGATGGGGAAATCGAATTGACTACGGCTGTTTCTTATATCCAATTATCGGTAGTTCAATTCGGAACCTTGTGTAAAAACCCCGTCTTTTATTTGTTGGTATCCCACTGTCATTCATTTGTCATCGTAATGAAATTTGTAAGCTCGGGTTTGCCGATGACGTTTGCGGGACCGTCAAGCATGCTGTAACACTAACAGATCACGTCACTTTACAGTGGCGATACTACAGGATCTGTTACTGTCTTAACTGGACCAGATTATCAATTTGCCGAGCTCAACGACGTTATTGGAGGCGTTGTCTCGAATAAGCCGTTGGCATTTCTGTTCATTCAACGTTTGCGCCTTTGACTAATTTTAATTCCTTTCAGCCCACATACCTGTATTCATGTTAAGCAGCATCTCACGTTATCATTCGACAAGATTCGACAGCGCATGGGCACGCCTGACAAGCAGTATCCAGATGCGGTCGCAAGGCGCAGATGACGAGTCAGTGATACCGCCAAAGGACTTCCCCTTTCACAGCTTGACAGTCGAGGTCGCCGAGGATGCTAGATCCGTGGCTCCAGTTCCTCCCGCTGGGCATGTCAAGAGGTTACATTGTTCACACGAAACTGGCGTTGCATTCCCTTGAAGATATGAGATTGATCATTAAGTCTAACAGTCTAGTACGCTTCGCTAAATCATCTAAAAGCACCTACAAGTACAAGCTAAAAAAAAGCCATTCCCGAATTGACAGCCTCTCAGTAAACCTTGTTCTCCTGAGGATCCGTCCAAGCAATCTTGCCAACATGTCTCTCCGGTCCCTTGATGAAGGTCAACTTTGGCGACTGCGCCATCTTGGGTGCACCCAAACCAAACAACATGTTCTGAATGGCAGTGATGCCAATGATATGCTTGTCGATGAACTTGAACACTCCAGTCTGCCAAGTGGCGCTGGAAGTAGCCTGACCCGAGCCCCGGCAAGCTTCAACAACGGGATCCATGCGTGAAGCTTGGTACGACTGGAAAGCGGTCGTGAGTTGAGCGTGGGTTGGGATGGGGGACTTCTGGCGGAGAGCGTAGAGCTGGTTGACCAGGGCGACGACGTCGATAAGGCCATTGTTGCAACCTGCGCCTGTGCTGGGGGTGAACTTGTGAGCCGAGTCACCTGCGAGAACGACACGGCCGCCCCAGCTCCAGTGGCTGACGACGCCTTCTTCGAGACTGACGAGGCCGGACTGAGTGCGAGCGTTGAAGGCCTCTTTGAGGGTGAGTTTGCCTCCGGGCGCAAGAGGAATGTGTCCCCATCGCTCAACAAGATCGACTTGATCCTGCTCAGTGTATCGCACCCGATCGCGAGTAGGCGCATCCAACTTCTCATAAAGACCCATGACGGAAGAATCCTCACCGGCAAAGAGCTGTGTGGCCGCACCAGGACCGTGAGTTTCACAGGTAGTGCCAGGCTCGATGCCAGCGAACTTGGTAGGCATGCGCAGCCAGAGAGCTCGGAATGTGGTCAGGAAGGGCTTCTCGTCGTTGACATCGTCAGAGCCTGCATCTTCAGCGAGAGCGCGCATCTTGTTTCGAACGAAACTGTGAGCGCCATCTGCTCCGATGACGATGGAACCCTCGTAGGATGTTCCATCTTCGCAAGAGACTCGGACGCCGGTTTCGCTGGGGATGATGTCGGCGACTTTCTTGTCGGTAAGGATCTGGCTCTTCTGAAGAGGAGTGAAAGAGTCGTAGAGGACTTTAGTGAGGTCGTGGCGGCTGACTACACGAGGAAAGGTCCCCAGACTAGAGCTGTTAGGTCGAGAGTATCCTGGGAGAAGGGGTGAAACTCACAGTTTGTTAAACAGGATGAACCAGTAGGCATCTCCGATATCGCGGCCCTGATGGTCTTGGCGGTTGATCAGGCCTAGAGGAGAACTAACTTGCTCAAGAGGAGCAGCAAGACCAAGTTGATCAAGAGCGCGAAGACCCATGGGGTTGAGAACGAGATTGGAGCCAGCATCGATGACTGCGCTAGATCGACGTTCCAGAAGGATGAAGTCAATGTTAGCTCGGGAGAGAGCATGAGCCGCTGTGAGGCCAACTGGACCACCTCCGACGATGATTGCTCTGAAGCGCTGAGTAGGCATGTTTTGGTTATTTTGGTCCTTGGGATGGTGAGTAAGTAAGAATATTGTGTTGCTGAAGGGTGAGGTTGAGGGTGTTGTTTGTATGAAATGGTAGTTGATTGAATGCTTGAGTGATGAAATGGATACTTTGAAGCGACTGAACACAGATATATATACTATTGTGTCACTGATGCATCTCGCATCTCGCATTGTTTTGAGGCTGCAGTCTTAGTGAACTGACGCTAGTGCCAGTGTCTTCGCACTCGGATCCATGCGAGTCGATTGCCAAAAGGGGATTAGTGGGTCGCTGATGAAAGCTTGACTTTGCGATCAACCAAGATCGAAATGCGATAAGATGCGATACAAACGAGATTGACTCATTCGCATAGGCTATTTCGTCTCTAAAATTATTATAAATTTAGAATAATTATTGATAGATTTTACAATTCCTCTAATGTTCCATGAAAAGCCAGTCCGTTTCCTCCATCGGTTACAGGGATGGCCTACCCCACTGCCCTTGAACAATAACACTGGCGATGCGAACATTGGTGCTGTATCTGATCACCAACGCAATGACAATAAAGAGGAAAATGGGAATAGCAGTCGGAGGAATGTATTACGCACTCGATTATCGAACTCGATTATCGCACTCGATTATCGCACTCGCAAAACGAAACGTTCAGGAGGATTGTGTCCTAGCGCCGATTGATTCCGCAGCCATCCAACGGCTGGCGATCGAGAAAATTGTGATTGGCTCGCATTTTGAGGTCCACTTCGCATTCGGGAGGCCATCAGCCCTATGACGACACGATTTAGCAGGGCTTAGCGGATTGCTTCAGTAGCATTGGAGGGTAAGCGGGAAGTCAAACTGGCATGCGGTCAGGTGCGGGAGAACTACTCATTACCTTTATTCGAAGAGGCAAAGCGGTGTTCGGGTTAACAAGCGAAGGATTAAGCCGAGTTTGCCAAAGCTCAGTGTCCTGGAACGAACCAGTTGCAGCCACGCAAGTCTGAACCAATGACGCAGCGAGATCAGCCTGACTCCCATGAACAACAGAACGATGTGTCCCTGTTCACAATTGGGCAAAGTGACTCACGGTTCGTCTGATGAAGATTCTTGAATGCATGTGACTTGAATTCTATCATGAGGCTGTAGGCCGTGTCTATAAAGTCATAATCTATCAATTTCCCTCCCGCAAACATGCTTGCATGCAACCGCCATTCTATAAATTCCCATTCATTGCTTCCCCTTCCTCTGATACCACTTTGTCTTGAGGAAGTAGATAATACTGATGCCAAGTCCCAGCCCAGCGAAGCCAACAGCCATGTAGAAAGCTGATCGATAGCCAATCAATAACTCGTGCTTTGACTCTCCACCATTCGTTACATTCACCTCTACTGTAGCAGCGAATCCAAGACCCAAACTGATACTGTAGTTCACGATCGTACTGACCAAGCTTGCTGCGATACCTTGGTGCTCTCGCTTCACAGAGTTGGAGAGGATTAGTGTCGCAGCGGGAAACGACATGTCCATACCGAAGGTCATGATGATGAGGCCAAAGAAAGATTGATACCAGTAAGACTGCTCGACGGGGGCTGTCATCATCAGAATTGTACCAGTCGTGAATGCTGTGAGGGCGAGGAGCATCACCAAAGCAGGATGCGACACATGAAGAAGCCATGCAGTAATCAGTGAAGCGCAAGCTCCAGAGATAGCAACGGGGCTCATCCAAGCGCTCGTAAGAAGAGGTGAGGCTCCGCGCAGCATTTGGAAGAATTGCCAAGTGTAGTACACCCAGATACCGAAGGTTGCCCAGCCGCAGACAATGCAGCCCAGGATGTAGGCAACGTCGCTCGTCAGAGCATCGAAGGGGATGAGAGGATGCGATGCGACGCGCAATTCGACGTAGAAGAAGACGGGAACAAGGAGCACTCCAACGATGAGAAGGACGAATACCCAAGGTTTATCCCAGCCGTCGATGGGGGCTTGGTTCCAGGAAAAGTTGAAGAGCACAAGAGCAGTGATACCGGTAGTTGCGCCGAGAAGATCGAGCTGACCAAGGATGTCTCCCCAGCTCATATCGGCGGAGGAGAGCTTGTGAGGAGGGTCGGGAATGATGAAGTATGCCATCAGCGCAATGAACGCCAGTCCAAGGGCGAAAGAGTAGTAAGTCCAAGGCCACCAAGAAGGATCCCCATGAACAAAGAGTCCAGCGAACAAAGCTCCAAAAACACAACCACCAGGTGCGCAAGCTCCAAAGAGCGCAAACGCAACAGCCTTTCGACCACCGGGCTTGTACGAAGCACCCAAAATAGCCAGCCCGTTCGGCATCACGAGCGCAGGTCCAATGCCCTGAAACACCCGCGCGAAGATGAAAAGAACATGGTTGGAGTAGTTTGCCAGTCCGCAAATCATAGACCAAACAGCGAACCAGACAAAACCGATGAGGAAGAGGCGCTTGTATCCGAAATATCGCCAAGACGACCAGAGAAGAGGATGAACGTTCCGACTGTGAGACTGAACCCGGCGATGAGCCAGCTAAGCTCCGCGGGATTAGTGAGGTTGAATGAGTCGCCGATGATATGTATGATGTTGAGGCAGTTTCCGAGTGCGGCTTGTGTCATGAACTGCGCCATGCAGATAATCGCCACAAAGAGGATCTCACGCGGGAGAGAAAAAGTTTCAGCTATTGAGACGTTGGACTTGGTTCTTGAGATGGCTTCCTCGTCTGGACCCGTGAGCGTGTTGTTATCCGACGGCGCGTCCCTCTCAGGATCAGGCATAAAGCCTTGCTCTGCACCAAATTAGCCCCAATCCTCAACCCAAGTAACGCGTTCACTCACCTTTTTCGCTTTCGGTCACCATTTTGGATAATGCTCAAAGTCTGATCTGTCCAGAACATCATTATCAAGGGATGACGAGATGGTATATAAAAAGCGGCGAGAAAGTCCGAAAGACTGTGTATATCCGAAGATCCGTACTTCCGAGCCAATGAAGCTGCAACCGGGGCCGTCAGATCTCCACAACAGCATTTTTACCCTTATTAATGCAGATTCCAGATCCGAGATGGGAGATTATCGCGATTAGCGTCGGAGATATGTCAGATTTTGTATATCCGATTGTGAGAAAGCTGAGAAATCGGGTTTGAGTTTGTTTGATCGGTGGAGATGCTACGTAAGGCGGGATGCTAACTGACCAATGCTATGGTGTTGCATGTGATGAACAGGGTTGAATACGACTTGCGATATGATGGATGAAGTGTAATCGTGGACGCTGTGACTAATGGACTGCAATGAATAGTGTTCCGAGCGGGTATGAATTACTCCGCCTTGTTATCAGGCGGAAGAAGTGTTGTGATTGTCGTTGATGATGTTCTCGGTCTCCGAGCCACTGTAACATAAAGCTTCACGGCCGGTGATACTGCTTAAGAAGAACAAGCCTACGTGCTCGGCGTCAATGCTTCCAAATCAGGAAAAAATAGTCACATGCTCGCTTTCTCGTTGTTAATGGAGTGATGAGACTCAACAAACAGCATCGCCTTACTACGTGAACTTGAGGAGCTGGAATGAAGTAACATCGCAGACACAGAACGAGTGTTTATACTGACAGGAAGATTCAAACAAATGTTGTTTGTGCTGTTTTGCCTAAATCATTTTGTCTGAGATATCGATGGGGCTGAACTGAATTCTCTCTCGTGTTCCTGTAATCTAAGTTGACAGCCTAAAGTTTAACCTTATGGGCAGTGAGTACCTCCAGAGCTGAAAGTCTAGCAACAAGGCGCAGTAAATCTTCGTATCATCATTATATAGGACTTTTATCAGATAAAATCTTTTCCCCTATTTTATATTTCATCTTCGGTGTTCTAAGTAGGTACTTAGCAAGAGGCTTCGCGCGTGTCACCAGGCGATAATGAATCTCATGAGTTAGTGCGGTACTTGATGCTGTGAGATAAACCCACTTCCATTTGTGAAACTCAAAATGTGGATAATTCGCTCTCAGCCAAAGATTTATTCTAAACTTTCCGTAATGAGTCACGACTTGCGTCTCTTGTCAGTGTCAAAAGCTTTACGTTGATTATAAAGTGGCTGCCTTTCTCTCGTAATTCTCCCCTCCTCTGGACTCCACCCAAGGATCATTTCTTGTCAAAGTCGGCCATGTTCCCACCACGGGGAACTACAAACCCTTCAAATCGTGGGGATCTGGCCAAGATGGCAGTATCATCCTTCCATCCATTCCCGAGACTACCTCTTGAGCTTCGGCTCCTGATTTGGAGCGCAGCTTGTAATTCCTATGTTTCATACCAACCAAATGATCATGCCGTACATTACGTTGATCTTGAGCCCAGTTCTGACACTCTTGGCATATCACAAATCCACGGCGGATGTTGTCCAAGGAGACAACAACTCGGCCTGTTTGAATAACTCTCTGTGGGGGGCCTGTAAAGAGTCACGGGATGTCGTAGCACGACACTCGCGCGTCGATGGCCAAGACCAGCCTCATCCTCCTGCGATGCTCAGCATTCGTGACAGCGAAGGACATTGGAATGCTCCTGTTTGCCCGACAAAGGATATATTTTGCATCAAGTCGAGTAGCTGGGAAACCACTGACGGCAATGATAAGCCATGGCAGATAGCTATTCCAAATTTGAGCCTGACAGCACCGTCAAATATTCCCATCAAGAACATCGCATTCGAATTCGACCCAACTTGAGATACAGATCTTCCTGGAACCTACTACGATCTCATGTCAGAGAACTCCGCCCGGGGATTTTTATCACGTTTCTGCTATAACGCATTCCTCAACAATTCAAGGGAGCATATGATTTGGCTTTTTGAAAAGACTGGCCAATGGTCACGGAGCCGTTGGGGCTCTGAGGATAACATGGGCACGTCATTCCATGGTTGCGACACAGAATATGTCGAAATTCACCCGCCCTTTGACTGTGATCATTGTCACCATTGGCACAAGTTCGACGGAATCTTTGACAATCTCTTCATATTCATACACAACGTCGGTTTTCTCAGCGAAGTTCTTAACCGGAATCATCCCGATTGGAAGCCTGAGCATGACGACTGGAGGAACGACTGCTTTAGTAGGGTTGAGTTTTATATCGATGATAACATCCAGTATCTTGCTCGTCGGGACAAGCAAGTCGAGCAGTGTCCAGGAAGGGAAGATAATGCGCATCAGCCGCCGACAGGTGCCAGCGAGGATGAAGATCTCGAAATCGTATCTGAACAACTTTGAGGAGACAAGGCCCAGACTCGATTATAAGGAGTTCTACAAGCTAAGATTCGCGGACCTTCTTGAGAGGCAACCAACCTCCCCATGGAAATCATCACTCTAACGCTGCATAGACATCTGCCACCCGTTACTCACGAGACAACGGTGCAAACGTTCGAACGAGGAGCTCTTAGGATAATCTATATTGGATTCGTGAAGGGCGAGAACAATACGAAAAAGAAGCATGTAATGAGTTTGGTGCCTAATGTGAACAAGGCCGTTCACCAACTCGACTGTCGCGCTGGTACAATCAACGTCCTGTTATATTATGTTATTAGATAGCTTTCATAATTCAAATTGAGGAAACTACTTCCCCTGATTTTGTTATGCTGCTCACAAAATGTGATTGCCGGAATTTGATCATCAACTCTGCTGATTTTACCATGACATCACTAGCAAAGAAGAATCTGACACAACATTGCGTACGTTTTCAAAGCCAAAGGTCATTACTCTGTCCTTGAGTTTCTGCTCTATCTCATCGCATCTGGTGCACTACTATTATAGATTACAGAATACCCCTTTGGCTTCCAACAAATCACACCATTCCCGTTGCTCACTGGAGTGAGACTCAAATACATGACATGTTCTGATACCCATGGTGCTGGTGATCAAAATCTCAGACACCCAGATTACTCGCCTTCCTGATCACTGCCGTCACTCCCACCACTCAGATCGTCGCTTTCGTACTCAAACTCGATCTCGGTATCATCCTCAGTTTCGTTGTCAGTTCCGTTGTCCTCCATGTAATCTTGCATTTCATTGTCCTTGCGAACAAGAAGTTTGATATGGTCCTTCACTCTGAACGCCATGGGTTCCAGACCCAGCTCTTGAAGGTCATACATGTCTTCGTTGTCACATACCAGTCCGAACGAATCCATGAATCTGGCCACGGCGCCCTTGAGCAGGCTGATCGTGTTGTCGCGAGTGGCTTCCCAGTTTATCTGGACGTAGTCCGCCTCACAATCGCGATAAACAGTCTCAAACACCTGACCAGGTCGTGCAACCCAGCGAACGTCGTCATCAATGATCCAGAGATTAGGCGCAGGAACGGACTTTTCAGAGAGAATCTCGACCCAGTGCGCAAGAAGACCTCGCGGGGAGTTCTCTCGCTTCAGTCTGTTCTCTCTAGATGGAAAGGCGTTGTTCCAACTGTGGTCGAACTTGAAAGCGATGTTCCAGCGTTCCTTGATCGTGAATGTTCGTGTACCGAGGAATGGCGCCAGTAGCTTCATGCCGAAGAGGCTTCGTGACAAGGATTTGAGCTTTGTGGTGTCGATACAGAAGATGTCATGAGTAGGCCTCACCACTGGGAGCCATTTCTCGTTCTTCTTGAAAGGAACAATAGTCGAGGGAAAGTCTTTGCTGTACTACCCGCAGAGATAATCCTCGATAGGTTGTTCTCGAAAGGTGAGCCATCCCTCAAAGTCCAGATGCTTTGCAATCACAGATCGCGACTCTTTGCAGGCCAACCAAAGACCTGCATCCCAGAGATAGGCGGACTTGTTGGGGTTTGTTGTCTCGGAGGACTTCTCACAGGGTCTCTTGAGGGCTCTCAGCGTGACATAACCAGTATCATCACTTTCGACCTCAAACTCTTCATCATAGCCCTCGAGGTCGGCATCAAAGATGACTAAGTTGTCGAGATATTCCTCGTCATCCACGTCCTCCACACCCTCCTTACCCTCCTCTACGACGTCCAAGGTGACATAGTGAAGGCCGTGGTCGGCGTTGGTGGAAGGGAGGCATGCGGCTTCCCAGATCTTGAGTCGAAGCTCAATGGGCAGGCGCTTGAAATAGCGAAAAGCAGGTGACATCTCCTCGTTGATCGACAGGCTTTGATCTTCTTGCTGCTGAGCATGGGGTTGTGCCGCTCCAGCCATGGTTGCTGCGATTTATTAGATGTGTTGTTTTGTGCCGACAGCATAACATACCTGCGTGCGGCTGAAATCAGAGTGGTGGCAAGTAAACGCAGGAGTTCAGGAGTTGAGAGTCTCGTGCTGAAGGGTGAAGGATGAAGGAAAGAGAGAGAGAAGAGGGGAGGGAAGTGGAGGTTGTGAGCGGGAGCCTGGGCTTTCTTGTAACAGCACGTGACTATTGCTTGCTACAGGACTAGGCAGTCGCCGTGGCAGTGACAGTGGCCGCTGGCTGTGGCAGATTAACACAAAATGCATGTTCCCAGGAGTGTCAACCAATCAAAGAATGAAGCCACTGATTCACCGCAAATGTGCATTCAAAGGATCGAGAACTGGGATATCAGAGGTCGAGATGCACTTATCAACTTGTTTGCGATGTTTCATATTTGATGTGAGAGAAGCATTTGACAATTCGGTACAAGGTAGAAATACTAAAACTGTCATCAATGGTGTCTGCCAAGGAAGCCAGGGGCTCGAGATAACGGGCACATTCGAGTTACAGCAGCCTGGTAAATGTTCGGATGAGGCGAAATCTTGATGTACCATAGTTTAATCTTGCAGCTGGATCAAAGTCAAAAACACAAATAAAAGCTTGACTCACATCATTGACTACATTTCAAGGGAGCATTTCTCAAACCTTGATTGAAACTTGATTATTTCCTCCCGTATAAAGATGTCCATCGCCTGCCACTTGATTGTGCTCAACCTCGGATTTTCAGGGGCTTTTTGGGACCATCAGCAATACATGGCCCTCAAAATGCCCTCTCCTTTCCACCCCCTCACCAAGCTGCCCATTGAACTGCGACTCCAGATTGGAATGCTGCTTGTCTTCCATCCACGCCACACGACCGTGGTATACAGTACGTCGACATCTTCAATGATCGCGCGATGCCCTTGAGATATAACTTGTCTCTAGCTCCTGGTCTGGGAGTGTCAAGCCATGAGCCGAACACATCCGCCTAACTCACAGATGGAGGTCTTTGGAGAGCTTGCAAGGAGTCGAGAGAGGTCATACTCAAACATGCACACATCGACGATTGGCTCAGGGCCCAAGAACAATACTTTATCAAATATCGGTCGGGTGAGGAATATCAAGCGGACTGGCTAGGCGGGGAAGAGGCGGTTCACCTTGCGATTCTCACGATCGCTGAGGAAGACCAAGAGTGGCATCTGGTGGCCTACCCGGCTCGGGATATTTCTTTGCGTCAGGACAGAAAATTGGAAATATATATACAGATATCCTCATAACCCACCGTTACATATACCAGCTAATGTCTACGGCACTGAAGTATGGCGTATCATCAAAGATTTCGCCATCGAGTTTGATCAGAGCTGGTCCATCAATCGCCCAGGGAACATATACGACCTAAGCGAAGAGAACTCTGCTCGAGGATACCTGGAAAAACTACTCTTCGACCGCGCGCATCATAGAAACTTCGACGGCCTTGAGAACATCTGGCTCATCGACAAAGGCGCCATGTGGTCGAGGCATCCCCATCAGTACTACTGTACGTCTGACGCTGAGGGATTACAAGAAGCCCCAACCCCCGAACATCAGATTGTTGCGGTATATCGCGGTTGCGACGCGGAGTATGTCGAGGTTTCTTTGGAACAGTGCTCTCACAAAACCGCCGATGGTATGGCTCCATCTTCGAAAGGGTTTGTCGAAAAGCTAGGCCTGGAGTCCAACTTCGTCGCCCTTCCTCCATTGGCCCAAATGCGGTCATCCCCTAAAAAGGACTCAGCAACACTGGCTCGACGCTCAGTCGAAGTTGGACATGGGGTATTCTTTTTCTCATTCAACCATATTCAATAGCGTTCTTAATATCCCTTAGGCTCAGCCACACCCTTAGGCAGGACTGGCCCCGACTCAGCAGACTTCGCGAAAGACTGAAGAAAGCTGGACGATTGCTATGCATTGCTGTCACAATACGTGGCTCAATTGCACCCTTGGGCAGAGCTGGCCGTAACTTTTAAACTCTGAAGAAACTCTCGGACGATCGGGGTCTTTGGCAATACGGTTTCAAGGTTATCGGTACGACGTTGCTCTGTGGCTAATTCAGTACACTTTGCTGATTATTGGAGGAAACTTGAACGGAGATGGCCTTGTTTGTGGAGACTTTTCTCAAAAAAGCGGCTTTCAGTTTTGATTTGACGGTCGTTCTAGAAGAGGGTGAACAGCTCATATAACGCAGATTGATCCACGAGTGTCGTGCCGAGGTTACCCCATTCCAAGTATCGCAAAAGAGAATCGTGGGGGATTCAGTGTTTTGTGTCATAGTCTGGATGTGCATCTTTTGGAAGCCTCAAGCGAATGGGCGCAGATATCTCTGTCGATTGGTGTTCACCTATTCATTGAATAACGCTCGATGCTTGCTTGCTTGAGGAGATCCATGTTCAGAGCGTCTTGCGGGTGCGGTTGAATGTATCTCACCAGCCTGTGTTTCTGGTTCTGTGCGTTCTTTGTCTCTATTAGCATCCCTTCCTCCCATTTTTGGCCTGTTCTTGCTTTCTCGTTCCCTCCCAGTAAATGGAATCTTCCGATCGCGGGCCCCTGGCCTGTTGGTTGTTCATCTCCGCCAAAGACTCAACGCTCGCTGAACTTGATGGCTTTTCACACTTTCACTTAGCTTGGACTCGGCAGGTGTAGGATGGGTGGCCTTCGAAATGGGCGGCGGAACATAAACTTTGGATCTCGATTCATCATCAGAAGAGTGGCCGTGCTTCGGTTAAGCTGAGCCTGAAGGGGCACAGGGGCAAGTAACATTGTCGGCAGTGGCAAGTCGGTTTTGTTCTGACTGAAGGGACGAAAGAGAAGATGATGGAAGCGGAAGTGAATGTCTGAATGAGGAGTGCATTGTGCTTTTGGAGCTCGGATGATGTCTCGGGGGTTGAAGCGGACGATGCGTTCGATGGGTGATCATGTTTGATGACTTGTTGACGATGATGAACTGGAGAGATGAAGAAGAGAAGATGAAGGCTCACCAGCACCAGCCTTAGAGAAGCGGAGGGCGATGACGCAAGTACCACAGCTGGAGAAGGAGGAGATGTTCTTGGATGGGAAGAGCCCAACACGTGACATGGCTTCTGAAGCGGTTGCCTTCTCTCGGTAAGCAAATTGAACCGCCGCAATCTTTACTGCCCTGCGCTGCCACAAGCCAGCGCCCCAACTCCAGTTTTCTTCATCACAACAACCGACAGGGAGTGAGATCACTGGTCGATGCAGTTGCTGCTATCACATCTCGTTGAGCTCCTCGCATCCCTGAACATTTGGGTCGACACAAGTCTCTTTCTAGCTTGATAGGCTGGCATTGATATGTCCAAACTTCACCTCTTCCGTGCGTATATCATCACTAGTCTCGTTCTGTGTTGATTCAAACATTGCTGACACTGACTGCTTCTGGCATTTAGCCAACAATTCCAATCAAATGTAAGTCTTCTTTATGCGTGGCGACTTGTTAATGTAGCTAATATGTCGTCTCCATGATCATCAACATTGGCGCCTGTAAGTCATTAACCCCTAATGATATCAACTAATATAGCTAACATGCGGCTAAAAGGGACCTTACGGCAATCTCGTAAGTTAGCTCCTTTGTGTCTCAGCATCACCTTGCCTTATCGCCATTGCCTACGTTGTCGACCATCTGGGGCCTGCAGCAATCATTCCCAACGACCAACATGAACCTTTTGGACCCGTCCCCGACTTCACACACTATTTATTGATTCCAAACCCGTCACCAGACGGCTGAGCGCTATTCGGTACTCCAACGGTCTGTCCATCAGCCGCCGGTCCCGCCTGCAGAATCGCCTCCATGGACTTACCTACAACCATGTCACAATACAACACCATCGACCCGCCCCCCGCTCAAATATGTCAAGAGACAAGCATTTTGAACACAATACTACCAGAAGAATTGAAGCCTCAGATGCTCGAGGCGGGGGAGCCTCACAAGAGTTAAAACTAATCATTGTCTCACGGCTACAACAATCAGTGACAGGTGGCTCTCACGTTCTCTTGTCAAAGTCTGGTCTAAACTTGAGATCCATGTTATAGTTTACGATCATCTTATACAAGTTTAGGTAAGTTTTAGGCAAGTTCTAGGGCCAAATTCCCATGTATTGTTCGCCAATCCCAGCAGAGGACCAATGGAATGATTTGCGTTGCACGACGTTCAACATAAACTCGCTTTTGAAACCTGAACAACCAGTTTGTACAAAGAATTGGGACAGAGCCTGGCGTCAGTGTTCCTGCTGAAATCTATCACGGGAGGATTTTGCTAATCCTGAAAAGTCTCTTTGTTAAGCCAACATCCACTGAATATGACTGTGGCGAACATCCGAACAGATTTCAGAACACGATCGAGTTATCAAGCGAGCTTTCTTGGCCCAAATCCTCCTCAACGTTGTCAATCTATATAAGGCCATCTTTGAGACTCTCCCAGAGATCTTTCCGAATCACCAACATCCGTCAGCTTATCACAATCTCGTTCCACACGAACCACGTCAGAATTACAGAAACATCTTCACCTCAACATCAACAACCATGTCGCACTCTTTCGAGATAAACGGAAACTCTCCTTTTCTCTTTCTCCCTGAGCATCTTCTCATTTCATTCTTGAACAAGGCCTCTTTCGACGGAGCCGATATTGATGAGATCATGACGGAAGTCTTAGGCACTCGTAGATTGTTCCTTTCGGAACCACGTCATGAGTCCGAGATCTTGAAAAGCGTACTTCGCAAGGGGCAGTTCCCTTTCACGCTGAAAGGTTACTTCAAGTTTGGTTTCCAGCCTTGTTCCCAGTGGATGTCTGCGCAGAGTCGAGACCCAAACCGCGGCGAACAGTCAGTCATTGTCGGTTTTGCGGAGCGATATAAGTCTGAAGAGGATACAAAAGATGGTCTGAATATCTTGAAGTTATTTTTACAGCAAACACTCCAGGCTATCGCGGCTTCAGCTTCTGACCCGTTTCCACGACCCCCTATCGACCACTTGGTTGAGTGGATCAAATGGACCGCAGATGCATTGTTTGCTGATGAGTTTCGAGATGGCATCTGTGACATGATCGAGATGCTGTGCAAGAGGGGCGATGTAATTGATTTTTATCAAGATCGCTTTGGGGCCCAAAGCCATCCAGAGACAGCACCCGACAACGCAGTCGAGCTTGCAATGCAATCTTACTGCCCCAGCTCTCTCCTTGAGAACTTTCTCATGTATCGCCCAATTGGCGAAGGGCCACTGACCGCTAGGAGCAAGCTCTGGAGACGTTTCGGTTCTGATCTGCCTCGAGGAACGCATCGCGCTGTGTCAAACTTGGAGTGGATCGTTGCTGGTATTCACACCCGGTTCTACGGCCGAAAGTTTGGTCCTTTCACTGGTTATGGTGAGAGACTCAAAGGATTTGATTACCCGGATGGTATTGCTGAAGTATACAAGATCAAGGCTCATTTGCTTTCGAACGACTACTGTACCGACAACACTGAAAGGGAGGCTCTAAACAATCTCTCTCAGGCGGTCACCAATACCCAGGAGATGATGTCATTCACTGGTCGTCTTCATCATAGTGAGGAGAGCGAGAATGAAGGCTTATTCAGACTTTTCAGTGCTGTATCATGCCTCGCTTCCAATTCTTACAAAACGGAGTGTGAGAAGCTGACTGAGGAGTTTGGCCCACGACGCCATCAATTCATCATCAATGATCGATTTGATCCTCGAATTGAATGGATGAAGTATACAGCTGACGTCAAAATTCCTGAGTTGCAGAGTGAACCTGGAAAGAAGTTTCGCGATGAGGCTCTCGACATCTGGCGACGCTTGATCATCGAGCGCGGCGACAGCCGCCGATGGTGGGAGATTACGGAGCAGGGTAAGTGGTTCGTTCCTATTGAAGATGTCAAGTCTTCTCTCAGAGTCGCGAATCCATCTGCTGCAGATGCTATGGGTCTGTAAGTGTTTCTGCTTTGGGTTGTTTGGGTTTTTGGGGGAGAGCTTTGGTGTTTTCGCGTGGCCCCATGGCAGACGCTGGACGCTTTACACTCGGGAGTCTTGAGTTTGTTGAGATCTAGTTGAATAAAAAGGTAAGGACATGACCCCAATTTTCGAATCGTACCATTGTGAGGGAAATAAGATAGTGACCGTGATACTAACGTTGCAATAACCAGGATGTGAACCCCGCACAACAGCCGCCGATCCCACTCAGAGTCGGGGAACCTTGATCATATCCTTCCTGATTGAGTATACGGAACCGACGCTTATCGGCCGGTCATGTTTCTCCATGAATGTTGAGCGAATCTCGGTGCGGCTCTACAATTGAAGTCCGGATCCTTCCGTCGCGCTGACTCGGTATAAAAGATCGACAGCGAGGCTTCTTCAGGTTTTCCCTCCTCCAAGGTTCTCTGCTCAATCATCGATCATGAGGTCCTCTTTGCCTCAGGTGGCAACAGCCAGCATCCTTCTGGCTTCAGGTGTCAATTCTCTCGCCGTCGCGCATCCTCACTCCTTGCGAAGCGACACGCCTGATGAGTCCCCGGCTCTCAAGATTCCTGGGTTGCCTCTTCCTAACGCGACGAAGTCCTACTGGCAAGATCCTCCTCACCGCATCGCCAACCTCCGCACTACGAAGGATCTGCCGACAGAGAAGACCTTTGACTATGTCATCATTGGTTCCGGTATCTCAGGTGCTGCTACAGCACACAAGCTGTTGGATCGCGACTCAAGCCTATCAATTCTGATGATTGAAGCGCGAACTGCAGCTTCAGGCGCGACTGGTCGCAATGGAGGTCATTGCAAACCTGGTGACTACAATGGTGTGAAGGCATGGGTCGAGGCATATGGCGAGGATGATGCTCTTCGAATCGCCAACATGGAGCAGGATTGTGTCGACGACGTGCGCGATTTTGTCCGCTCACACAACGTTTCGAGTGATTTCACAGACGTCGAGACCGCCAGTCTGTACTGGACTGATGATTCGTTCAAGACAGCCGTTGAGTCAATTGAGTTTCAGCATGAGCTTGAGAAGCGCCGGCCCAATGACGTTCCCAAGAACAAGAGGACTATCTGGAAGGGCCAGGATGCTCGCGATTACTGGGGATGGCCTGAGATCGTTGGAGCTGTGACCTTCAAAGCTCATACTCAGAACCCATACCATACCGTTTGTGGGATGCTTGAGTACAGTCTTGAGAAAGGTCTCAATCTACAGACAAACACCATGGCGCTGGGCCTCAACCAGCTCGGCAAGAAGACCAAGGCTGGAGCAAGATGGGAAGTCAAGACGAACCGAGGAACCGTCAAGAGCAAACAAGTCGTCCTCGCTACCAACGGCTTCACCCCGGCTCTTCACCCCGGCATCGCAAGCACCAACTTCACCATGCCTGTCCGTAACCAAGTCTCCGCCGTAACGCCTTCTGCCAACACGACCGACAACAAGGTCTTTCGACGAAGCAACAGCGTTCCCGATCTCCACAGCGGCAACGTCTACATCGCCGCTCAGCCCCCAGGCGCCAAAAACGCCGGCAGTGTTGTGATTGGCGGGTCAACACAAATGTCCCCCACGCGCGAACGCTACATCACGGACGATACCGCCATCAACGACCAGATTGCATACGTTCTACACGGCGCAGCGCGAACGGTCTATGGTTATGAGAACTGGGGCGGTTCAACGAAGGTCATTCAGGACTGGACGGGTATTGTGTGCGAGACACCGGATGGGTTTCCTCTGGTCGGCGAGGTTCCGGCTGAGGATGGATTGTGGGCTATCGTTTGTATGAACGGGCATGGGATGGCGTGGGCTTATAGGAGTGCTGAGGCGCTTGTTGATATGATGACCGAGGGAAAAACGCCGAAGTGGTTTCCTGAGCAGTTCAAGGCGCAGCGAGCGTGGGAGGTTCAGAATAACGAGGAGCTGTAAATGTTGAAAAGAAATCAAAAAAATTGAGAGATATTTGTTTGGTCAGAACACGAGCTAAGTGAGGTCGCATGATTAGTGAAAGCGAAACGTTGCTTGCCCAACTCGGCTACCAATGAACCCCCAGTCGATAGCATTGACCTTCCTAGCATGACGAAGAACTACAGAACAGAATCGCAGCAATGTGCACCCTGTTAGTTCGTGCAGGCTAAATGGACTGTTAATTTATTAATGCCGGCAAGTACAAAATCTCCGACGACTTTGGTGGTGATAGATATTCCTAGTGCTGTAGACTTTTATTGGACGACGTGAATGCTTCCTATGGTGTCGGCGATCTTGCCGGCTGTTGCGTTTCCCGTCGAACCCGGGGTGACCTTGGCATCTCCTTTCCTCTTTCTCCTCTTCGGCATCTCCGTTGAATCGAAATGAAACCGGCTGCTGACGAGCTTGTGTAGAGTGGGCAGCGAGGCGGACACAATTCCAATTCCTGATTCAACAATAGACCAAAATTACAATGTTTGCGACGTTATCTATTTCATTGTTAGATAGACAAACAAGCTGAGGTAGTGAGAAAGGATACTAACACAGATAATTCGGGATAATAGTGTAATACTTTACATAGGGAAGTCGGATTATAGTACAGAGCGGTGCCCCGTCAACGTTAGTGCACACCATTAAGCACTCAAAAGGCAACAACAAGCCTCACAAAGCGGCCGATCCCAGAACAGCACTGACGCCAATCTTTGTCGCTAACTTCATGTTGGATTTGTAGAGCATAAAGAGAGGCAAGATAGCACAGATCCAATCTGTCACGACTGCGCCAGCAGATACAAGATAGCCGAGGCTTGCAATGACTACTGTTGATGCACATGTTCCTGTATGGCCCCAAGCGGTAGAAATTGGCCGGCAGATGAGGAACAGCCCGATAATAACGACGCTTGTAGATAATATGGCAAATGTGAGGGTGCACCAGATGATAATACGGTGCGTTTTTATCACGGCGATGCGGAGAAGGGTGACACAAATGGAGCTTTTGAGAAACAGCAACGAGAAGCAGTATGTGACTTGGAAGTACCAGAGGAACTGAATACACGTGGGTAAGCCACTGCTCTTTTTGGCACTAACTCACAATACATACCTTTCGTCCATCATTCTGCAGATAGGTATTTAAATTCTCGTCTTTCGTACCAAGGCCGGCAAAAACACTTCGCGCAACAATACCGCTCACAACGACATATAGCATCTGAGGTAAAGGTGTATCAGTATTGTACCTTGATTTATCACATAACGGATTTTCGCTTACCCAACCGATCAGCATGAGACCATCATCGACGTCAAAAAGATGGTGTTTTAACCGAGCGTAATATCTCAGAATAAAGATAATTGATGTTGGAATGAGAAAGAAAATTCCCACTGCAAGGAGAGTACGGCCAAGAGATGTTGGCTCTACCGACCTTGCGGTTGCATCGATGGCCATAATATGGTGGAGAGTAGGCAGGATAAGATCTCGAGAATAATCGACTGGCCATTTTGGATAAATGCACCAGGTTTTACAGGGCAGAGTTGCTCCTTCTAGCGACGTGACTCGACCGCAGCTTGGCCTCACTCCACACAAGTGGCTTCGTATTCGAACGAATCGTTGGGAGGCATCGCAGATTTGTCTCTAATTACTGCATCTAGAGACGTGGGACAATTGGAGTCGTGGTAAGAGACGTCATTAATTCAGCGTGCTTTTGCTGGTTGGCTTGTCATCCCTCACGAGGTGCCGTCTCGTGAGTTTCTGTTGGCCAGGCTTGAGGCCTGCGCCGCACAGCGTATTAGCTGCGTCTAAACAATGAGTTTTATTATTATTAGGAAAACTGTTACGACTCAGCGGTCATAGATCTAACTGGTTACCAAATGAAAATGAACTCAGCGGTTACGCCACGCGGATCTTATACAACAACCTCAGCAATTAGCCAGCCATGGTTTTACGTGACCAGACACCGCCAACCTGTGAGCCACCGTAGTTGTATTCTCTACAACTACGGTGGCTGTGCAACTAGGCAGACTAGAAGCTCAAGCCACAGCCCCTCATTAACCAGGATGATAGATAAGAAAAAAGCTCACTGTTGTTCTTGTTCAACTAGACAGAGACTCTCTAGACTATCCAACTTATTCAAAACGTAATGGCTTCTTCTCCGTCAAGGCTTTGCACTCTTTGCGAAGGCATATTTAAAGGGGAGCTCCCAGACAGTCGCCAGTGGCTTTCACATCACAAGAGAGCGGACCTCCTGGCCGCATCGCGTCTTGGCTGCTTTATCTGCCGAACCGTCGTGAAGAGCCGCTCTTGGGATGCATTTCCTGAGCAGGCTTCGGATACTTTTCAGTATCATATTTTATACGAGCGAGGCCAGTCTGGCCTTGAATTTCAAGGATTGACTATTCGTCCATCGTTGAATACAGGAGCAAGATGGAGTTTCAGAAACGAAACCCTCGGCCGTAGGATTTGCAGACACAGCAGAAACAATTAAATATTCTGATCTATGCAACAGGTGGAAAACAAGCATCCGACTTCTATACTCCACAGACGGATCCTTTTGGCTCTGATCTTCCTCAAAAGTGGATCCAAGACTGTATCGACAATCATACAATATGCAACCAGGATGATCTGTCATATCGCCCGACAAGATTATTGGAGATTATCGATTCCAAGCGGCTGAGACTTGTAGAGACTTCCACAAGCTCGACTGGGCCATACGTCTCCTTCTCTCACTGTTGGGGCAACCAGGAGATGCTTATGCTGAAAGCCGAGAATCTTGACCAGTTTCGCACCGAGATTCCAGTGGATGACCTCCCTAAAAAGTATCAAGAAGCGATTAACTTCTCTTCTCGTCTTAATATTCATTTTATATGGATCGACTCGCTCTGCATTATTCAGGATGATGGAGAAGACTGGCAACGCGAGGCTATTACTATGAATCAAGTCTATGGTTGTTCCTTACTCAATATATGCTCCGCCGCAGCCGCGGACGTTAACGGCGTAAGCTTTCGCGGAAGGGATCCGGGTATAATGGAAGCTCTGTTCTTTAATTCATCTTGGGATGGTGAGGAGCAAAAAAGCGTCTACCTTGAGTACGACACGATGTGGGACGATATCCTGAACTCCCCATTAAGGAAGAGAGCATGGGTCTTTCAAGAGTGGTACCTATCTCCTCGATCACTCATCCTCGCCCATAGCCAACTGTGGTGGCACTGTCGAAAAAGGGTAGCTTGCGAGCAACACCCGGAAAACCACTGGAATGGAAGATCTCTTGAAGGAATGAAAGACAACAAACCAAAAGCAAAACCGTGGCTCTCAGATGCCCAAATCTGGGAGACGTATGTCCGAGAATACGTTGAGACCCGTCTAACCCAAGAGTCCGACCGGCTCATTGCATTTGCGGGAGTTGCTCAGGGATTTGGCCAGTCTCAGAAAGAGATACATGATCAGTATGACCCAGAGAACATTAGACCCGACCTGCTTGTTGATGGATCTTCCAAGATATTTGATCAGTATCTGGCTGGATTATGGCGCTCGCATTTGCCTCAAGCTTTGTGTTGGGGAACTGATAACACTTTCACCAGATCAATGCGAACGTCCGCATACACGGCCCCTTCTTGGTCTTGGGCTTCTATGACAGGTCCTATTCAGCTAGCGGGCCTCTCTCCATTTGCTAACGACACTTTTGTCTCTGTTGAGTCCGTTTGGCTCAAGCACGCCGATGAGAGCCACAGTACAGGTCTTATCCATGGCGGATATATCAAGCTCCGAGGGCATCTTATCGGGCCACTTACTTTGGAACACCAGGAGTTGCCAAAGCTTAGCTCCAAAGGCCGCATTGAAGTTGACGATGCTACAACATACCTGCCGAAAGTTACTGACGGTGGTAATTTCGACACCTGGGGTGGTGTCTTATATCCCGATGAAATGACACAAGACACGTCTGATAGGATAGTTCCCTTACTATCCTATTTGGACAACCTCACTCCAGGTCTCTGTGAAAGGGGTATCATCGATAATGCATCGAGAAAGACTGAGCGATTGGAAGAAACCAAAGGTCGTTACTTTTGCTTACCTGTTGTGCGGGATGAGTGTTTTGTGAAGAATGGGCGTTTTCTCTTTGAGGATTCGTTTGAAACTCTCTACTGCCTTGCTTTGTTTCAACCTACACATCAAGATACCGTTTTCCATCGTATTGGGATGATAAGGTTCGAGAAGGAGATACCGAGTGAGCAGTTTGAAGGTACTTATGCTAAAACTACAATTACGGTATTATAAGACTAGTGATTAGTATTATCAGAACCTCGCAGGTCAGGCAATCCAATATAGTTTGGACATCTTGCTACCTGTTCTCCTAACAAAGGCTGATACACAGAAAACTATTCCAGGTTTCCGAGTCCCCTACAAACATATCTCTGGTGTGCCTTGCAAGAACATACGGGATAAATTCATCAAAGCCTTGAACGTCTGGATCGAAGCTCCAGTTGAGAAGATGGCTCTGTTGAAAGAAGTAACCAACATACTTCACAATTCGTCACTCATGAGCCTGCAGTGAAGGCAGCCTGGTAGGTATTAGATTACACCTGCTTCTACAATCACCTACCCTGTGCAAGCGCACGCTGCCCAGCAGACCCGCAAACTCCTAAGGACCTTCGTGACCTTACCATGACCGTTATAACGACGAATTTCGGCAGCAAGCTAGTCTCTGGCCTCAGAGCCTGCCGGATTAAAGACTTGGGCTCTCAATCTCTAGTAGCTGCTATCTGAGATGGCCTCTATCTGTAGGGGAGGAGTGAGCAAGCTTGGTTATATGACCGTGATCTCAACTAGTGGAGCCACGGGAACGGATTGACAATTTGCTTAAAACAATTAAAACTTAATCCATAGACTAGATAGGAATACAGGCCTGCTCTGGCCGAACTTGCATGGCGTTGTTCTATTATAGACCTTGGTTAAGTCTTGTTTCAAGTAGCTTGTTATTTTCCGAACTCGCTCATTAACCCCGACTTTATACAATCATACAAAGGAGACACTGATCTACCAGGGCACTGTCCTGTTTTATGCCTGTATTACAATTAATTCATTTTACCCTTGTCTGAAGGGTGATGATTGTATGCAAGAAACACCAATGATGGGCCCAATAAAGACTCTACGATCTTGATGCAAGTGAGATGTAGAGACAGATCATACAGATTTAATTTTTCAAGTCCAACCCTGAGTCCGAGCCGGCCCATCAAACATCAAGTCTCGGAATGAAGCCCACCTATATTCGCCCTGGTCATGACAGAGAGGTACCTCATTGGCCAGTCTCTTGACCCCTGCGAGCGCAGCGTCCATAAGCCCATTTGTCTAGAGTGCGAAGTTCAAAGAGAAGCAATTGTGCACTTTCAATGGCAAACACCCCATGTTTCTCTTCCTCTCTCTCTTTACATTTTTACCGTCCTTTCACACTCTCTTTTCTCTCTCTTTAATCAAGGCTAAGGCTGCTCTCATGGCCGAGTTTCACAACGTCGAGATGCACGCATCACAACAGCACGGCATAACACACGCTACAGGCTACCCCAAGGGAGCATCCGTCGGATACAATGACCACGATTCCAGTATCAGAGAATCAGGTCGACCTGACCTGCAGGAAAAGTGAGCTCAGTCCGCCTTCAATATCGTCGAGACCCCTATGCGATCTGCAACAACCTTCTTTGTCCCGCCGCAGCAGCAGCGCGATCAACGATGGTGGCACAGAATTGGCCGCCCTGGAATAATTACCCTCACATTTGGTACGGGTGTTACATTCTTTTGTACCGCACTCCTTATCTTCCTCTGGAACGGCGCCGACAGAGCAAGAAGTGGCCATCATCGTGCCAAATTTTGGGACGACATCGTATTCAACGGCTGGGCAACACAGCTAGTCACCATCTGCTCTGCTGGCATACGAGTATCGATTAGTTTTCAGATTGGCCTTGCCGCTGCTGCAATGGCAGCCGTTATCCTCGAGACTTCAGGTGGTCGTTTCTGTGATACAGCGATGCTGTCTATCCAGAGAGCCTCAAGCTCTAGCGCCGGCCCGCTGGATCTCCTCCCCACGGCTTGGAGGCACTTCTTTGCAGGTCGCGCCTCGGGACTTCTTTATCTTCTAGTCCTTGCTCTAACGGTCGTCATTGCATTAATATCGACCCTCACCTTGACTATCCTCCTCTTCGATCTCGGCGAAGGCCAGATCTCGGCTCCGATAACCACTGCTATCAAAGCTGTTGGCTTCGATACAGCAGCATTGCGTACTGGAGATCCAGGCCTCTAGCCCATTGGCGATTTGCCAAGACTCGTCCTGCCGAGATGCAGACACCACTTCGCATCGACAATGCTGTCGATACAGGAGACGTCTATCGCGCAATGCTGCCGTATGATAAGGCATCGGACAGAACTACTCTCGAGTATTATCATGGTCCTGCTGTTGTTATCAATCAGCGAACTGCTTGTTTCCCACCAACTTTCGTCAATACTTCAATCCAGTGGGACACAGGTGAGAGGACAGGGATCAACGGCTTGTATCTAAACGCTACATTCGCCGTTGAAAACCAGACTGACTTCCTTGGTAAGGAGCTAAGCAAGACTGTACAGGTATATTGCAAGCTACACAACATCTGGAATGACACCAAAACGTCGAGGAACTGGCCAACTGCCTTGTGCAACGAGCTTGCGATGGTGGAAGTGTCCTCGAAAAACGTTACAATGAATCCGCTATCTGGTTTGTCATATGGCTTCAGATATCTTACCCTCATAAACTCTGGTGAAGTGCTGAATGGGCGTTTTGAGTCAGGCATGGGTAGTGCAATCCCGCCTGACCTTCAAAAGGAGTTGGATAATTTGTCATATCGGACAGATGGGCCATGGACATTGGCCCAGACAGCTAATGGAACTGAGGTGCTGAACGCCACTATGTGTTTCATCAGCCAGAATCTGCCTCACAAGTTCAACGTCACTATGACCGGGAAAGCCGTCGCTTCAGAACCTACGTTCTTGACGGAGTTGTCAAGCCTTACAGTCCTAAGGAACGATACAGGTGTTCTCAGACAACTTGGCGTTGGCATCTCTCCGGACAATACCACGGGACGCGGCACCTTAGATCTCGAAGTCCACTCAGGGCCATACCTTTGGATAGAACTCGACGGAGAAGTATCGATACAGTCTGCGTGCTTGGAGCTTTGGGTCACACTGGTTGAATTTTCCACTCTCGGTGGCTGGAGCCTCGCAGGCAACATTGCGTTCAATGACCTCACCACTACGGTCATTTGGGCGACGCATTCAGAGCATGCAGCTATGTTCCAGAAAATCCTCCATGAGACCGGTAACCCAGCACTAGCCCTGCAAGCAGTTATGTTCCGTGTTTATCAGATGTTATACTACGACTGGCTTCCCATCTTCGAACCTACACACGAGGTTACCACTATCAATGCCCAGAACGTCGTCGTCCCACAACAGTGGACTAGTTTCATCATTGCCATAGCTATTCTTATTATGCACTTTATCCTGACAGCTCTTACCTTGGTGCTGTTTGCAAAGCGAACACAATCATCCCTTCTGGGCAATGCTTGGCAGGCTGTTTCACAGTTGGTCTCTCCCGAGCATACGCGCAGCTGGTAGCGAGGGCATGAAGGATAGACAGGTTGAGGCGTTGGCGAGATCAGCGGGCAGAAACAGAGAGGTTTATGCTTTGGCAAGTGGTGTTGATAATGGTAGGATTGAGTTGTGTGTGCGTTAGAGATAGAATCCTGGGGAGCGCAATTGTGTAGTCCGCCAATAGACAGACAAATCGATACCTTGATTTTTGTTTCATTCTCTCTCTTCATAGGTCTCTCAAAGGTTCCCTTGTGTACTTCCTTCCTAAAGGCTATACCTTCTCTACACATTTATACATAGTTGAAATAGTTTACCCAGCGAACAAGTTTACTTAAAATACTCCAAAGAAGCTTAACTCCAACCTATAGCCTAATTCGTTGCCTTTTTAAGTCTTCTTTTCACTGCAAGGAAGCAAAGATGAATTTGGCACAGCAGTGACTTCTTCCGTCGTCATTGGCAATTACCAATATGTGACCAAAATAACGGCACTGACACAGCATATGTCAAGATGATCGCAGAGCTAACCAAGACTTGAGTCCGACTTCCAGTACTCACCAAAGACTGCAGCCTGTGCCAATGAATTTTACGAGGGTGTTTCCAGGCACAGGTCTATATACTTTGTTAGCAAAACCATACCAATTATAAGTCAGCCAGTATTAATAAAACCTAATTATATTTAGAAGTCTATTCCTATGTTATATAAAGATAAAAGTAATAAACTTTTAGGGGAAATAAACTAAGATATTAAAAGAATATTTATAGATTTTTCTTAGCTATAGAAGTTACATCAAAAACTCTAAGCTATTAATAAATCTTATAACTTCTTAAAAGTATTATTCCTTCCCTAATAGCTAAGGATAAGGCTATTTACTTCAGGTTATGTAAGAGGTAACGTCACGGAGTGTTGGCTGCATTACCTGAGATACCTCCTTTTCTGTGCGATTTGACCGTAAGAAAAGGTTATCTTGATGGCCCACAAGTACCCAGCCATGCCTTGGCGACGAGAGGTCTGCTTCGTGATTACATAATACGATTCTTGTTATCACCAACGCCAGTCTCCAGCCCCTCATCTTCATCTTCATTCCTCAACCGCTTCCTGTTCAAAGTGACAACAATGGCGCCACCTCAATTGACGATTAACCCACCTTTACTAAACTCGGCAACTCCATGGGCCACCGACATCAACGATCTTCTGGCAATCGCTTCATCCCCTTCGACAGGCGCTATCACGACCCGCACTTCGCTTATCAATGGCTTCGGCCATCAACATGAGCAGCACCAATACCTCTTCTTCAACCCTGCAACTGCAGCCCCCAATCAAGGCACTTCTTCCAACCAGATTCCACCAAAGGGCCACACAGAAGATGCAATGGCAAGCTTGAATAATCTGGGCTACAGTCCCATCAAGCTCGATGGGTATCTCGGCTTCTTATCAGAGACTGCTCATCGCCTTCCCCAATTGCGAAAGACTTTCATCGTCAGTGTTACGGGCTCCCCCGAGGACATACAACAAAGCTATGCGCGCATCGAGGTCGCGTCGAAGTCCCTTCCTTTCCCTCTAGCTATGGAGGTCAACTTGAGCTGTCCAAACATCCCAGGCGCTCCACCGCCTGCGTATGGGGGCGCTGCTCTCAAGAAATATCTGGATCTACTTCCGAAGGATCCTTCTGTGCCCGTTGGTATCAAGACGCCGCCTTATACCCACCATGGACAGTTTGCAACCTTGATTGAAACCTTGCTACCAGCTGCATCGTCTCTAAGCTTCATCACCGCCACCAACACTCTCGGGACGTGTCTCATTCTTGAAAACGACAAGCTAGACCCCCAATTACCAGGCACTGGCGTCGGTGGTATGGCCGGTCCACCTCTTCACCCGCTTGCTCTCGGTAACGTGTCAACGTTGAGAAAGATGCTTGACCAAGTCCCGGAACTGAGTCATATAAAGATCATCGGCGTTGGTGGAGTCCGTGACGGGGACGGTTATCGAAGGATGAGGAGCGTTGGAGCTTATGCCGTAGCGGTGGGGACAGGTTTGGGGAAGCAAGGACCAGGGGTGTTTGAGAGAATTGAAAGAGATTTGAAGGGGGAGTGGAGAGTGAGTTCCTTGAAGGAGAAGCTGTGAGTGGCCAAACCGTAAAGGGGTAATGTCTGATCTCCGTAACTTTGAAAGTGACGTTGGAGAGACTGTTCATATGTTCACGAGACGCGGTTGGCCATTCTTTGAACTCTATCAACGCTTGCATTTAACATCTCTAAAACGTCTATAATTATGTCTAAACATCTATCCTCCCTGAACCCTCTAAGAAGAGTTGGAGTTATCGGCACAAGACCAAGCGGCAGAACCGCCGCTCACGTTGTAAGAGTCGATAATACCCTTGATGGAACCATAAGTACCACCGACCATGAGGAAGGTACCGAGAACAATAACAAAGATACACCAGCTGACCATCATGGTCCACTTGGTAGTGCGCTGAGACTTGTCCTTGCCCTCAGCCCAGTGGTCGTAGAGCCAGAGGCAGCCAAAGAGCTGCATGCACTGCAGTGTTCCGAGAAGAGCGCCGACGAGAGAGACGAGACCGCCGAAGACGGGGATACCGGAGGCGATGACGTAGGCGATGATGGCCATGCCGAAAGTGCAGCTAAGCCAGACGGCCCAGTGGGTGAAGGAGTTGGCGGTAAGATGCTTGGAGCCTCGGAGGAGGCGAACGAAGGCGTACTTGGCGGGAACCTTCATAGTGTTAGTACCTATTATCACAAAATAGAGAGAAAGGCCAACTTACGTGAGTGTAGAGGGTAGCAGAGACAATGAGACCAGGAAGAGCCAGGCCGTAGCTGACCTTCTTGATAGTCTTTCCAGCAGATCCGAGAGCTGGGGAAGCGACGTAGGTACCGCAGTAGTAGTAGACAACAATGCCAACAACAATGTAAACGACAGTGACGACGCTCTGGCAAAGGATCAGAGCCTTCTTGTAGTGCTTGGGCTCTCGCATCTCAGCCGCGATAGGGAAGAAGACGGGAGTTCCGCAGTAGGCGAAGATGAAGGCGGCGATGGCGGACATAGCCTCAGCGAAGGTAGGGGTGTTGAAGAGCTTGTAGTCGGACTTCCAGACGCCGTCCTTGGGAGCGAGATCGGGGCGGTCCTGGACACCAACGGCGATGGTAACGACAAAGACTGTAGTTTGTTAGAGAGGTTTCTGTAGGAGTTGATAATGTGACTTACTGGATGTGACGAGTGTGACGAGACCAACCCAAGCAAGCCAACTGACTTTGTCGAGCGTGCGAATCGACGCGGTAACAAACGCGACAATACACGCAACAGCCACAAAAACAGCAGTGCAAGTACCATGCATACTCAAACTGTTCAAAGCGATCGAAATACCAAGCATAGCAGATCCCGCAATGCAAATCGTAAGAAGCGAGTACGAGATACCGTAAAACTCCTTTCCAAAGCGTCCAAACACAAGACCAGCTGCGTCATCGATGCCGTAGACCTCAGGGTGTCGCTGCTTGAACCGTCCGACGATGTAGTCTGACCACGTTGTGATGACGGCGATGCAGAGCATGCAGATGATGCCGGGGATGAGACCGAGGGCGTCGAAGGAGGCGGGAATTGACAGGACGCCGAGACCGATTTGGGACTTCATCATCAGAACTGAAGTTCCGAGCCAACCAACCTGTTCTCATTAGCTGTGTCTTCTGGTGTTGTATGCATTAGGTGACGTACGTTTCGGTAGTTGGGACCATCTTCAGTGATTGTTCCAAAGACAGCATCGTTGGTGACACCGGCTTCTTCACCGTGATGCTTAGTAGGCTCAGGGGCCTGATTCTCCGAATCGTAATGGCTCATGATTGCAGTTCTTCCCTTTCACAAGTTGAACAAAGATGGATAGACAAGAGAAAGGGAACCCAAGAACTGGAGAGTCTGGGGCACGCTTATATATCTGAACCCCATCTCATCTGGGGTATTTGTTCCCACCCAACTACGTAAAAGAGTTTCGTTGGAACATTTGATCTGCTCTACCCCAAACTGACTCGCATCTCCGTTTATGGATCCTTGTGGATAACGTAAGAGATAGGGAGTTTTTGTCACGGTCCAGAAGTTGCAGTGCAAAGGCCCCATGGGGGCAGAATATGCTGAGCGGGCCGAGTTTGTAGCTTATCTCGAACGGGTCAATCATTGACTCTTTTCACAATTCTGAGCCGAGAAATACCGTCCCTCGTCAAATTTTTCTGCAGAGTTTGTCCGCACTTTTCCTCTTTTGTGAACGCGCACTAGACAGAGTCAGGTTAGCGGTTCCGCTTCTCCAATTCAGCTCGCGGCTATTCTCGCTCCAACTCGCGACTCCAACAAGCTTTCACAATCTCGCTGAACCCAAGACAAGGACTGTTTGTTCCTGGGGTGAAATCTCGGGGCCCCGGGTGGCAAGGGATGTTTTTTGTACGTAACAGACAGAGGAAGAAACGTGGTTATGGTATGATGGCAGTGTAAGTTGATTTTTCCCCAAGTTTTTGAGCAAGAGAGTGAAAAGCTTGGTGCGGAGAAGGCGCAGGTTACTCCAAGTTTTTTGACGCCATATCCGCTGCTGCTGCTGCTGCTTGGCTCGGCTTGACATGGGAGATTGTGCAGGTTTCGGCACTTGACGCCGTCTCCACTTGAGGCTGCGGTCGGCCCGAGACTCCTTCGCTGAGTCCAGTTCTTACGGCCGCAGAAGGGATCATCATCATCACGATAATCAGTATCGCTACCAACAAGAATCACAACATTATCTCTCCTCCTTGTTCAGTGAGTAAAGCTCAGTTCATGTTTATCTCACCATCCTTGAGAAACCCATAAAAGCTATGAACACCCATTCATCACCACATGTTTCCCATCCCCTTACCAGTGGAGTCATCCTCAACGCACGCACTTCTAGACCCAACGGCGTTTGTACGTAAAAGAAACCACTTGATATATAATAACTTTGACCACATGTTTTCTTGGCGATTGTCAATGATAAACAGCGCCCCATGGGGAATATGGAGTTGGTCTCCATTGCGACACGTCGTGACGGCCAAGATCTTCAGATCACTACGGAGTCTATTACATTTTCTTGGATCTTGATCAAGCTTGAATCGTGAAACTGAGTAAACAAAAATGTGGCTAGACCGCGTACAGGTTAAGCTTGTATTAGAAGTGAACTAAAATGATCGCCCCTTAAACCCAGGTTTATTGCCTCACCAAACCGAACGACCTACCCAACACAGAAAAGTCTGCTCCCTCCCTAAGGAAATGTCCCGTATTCTCCGTCGCATGATGTCGGTCTTACCGAGCCTGCAACCTCGGGTCCGCAGCCACACATGTCGAGATTTTTCTTTCTCCCCCTTCCAGAAATTTTCTCAAGCGGCGCTAGCTGATCTTCTAGAACAACTTTGCTTTTACTATTGGTTCGGGAAATGCCCGCCGTCGTGGCAGGGCGCGCCACATGCAAGGGCGCGATTTGATGACGATGTCAAACGTGATGCTACCCTAGAGAAGAAGAGACACGTGGAATTGATCAGCAGTGAATGTTTCTGCTTTGTTGTTACTCACATGGCTGTTGGTTGCATTCATGAGTCTACTGGAAGGTGATCGGCAGAGGTCATTTCTCTTGGAATGCTAGGCTTTGAACACCGAGCAACGCAAAGGATTTGAACGGGTTAACGGAGATGAACGCCGTGTTATAGCAGGAATCACCCATCCAATCGTACGCCCAGACTATAAGGCTGATCCAGCTCTTGGTTGTGCTCAAAAAGGCAATTACCCATCCTGTCCATTCGTATACCGCGCAGAGGCCAGCACTTCATATTATCCAGAGTAATAAATCCCTCGACGCATTGGTAATCACATAAATGAATGGCAGGATCTAGACTCTTGTTGGTAGTTTTTACGTCCACAGTGATAGATATGCTAACAAAATGGGCCGATTTCTCTTCTCCACTTACGTCCGTGACCCAGTTCTGTCAACGCTCCTTTTTTCTCCATGAAGAGCAAGGATATGGGCGCTTGTTATCAATCATCTAGAATCTGACCTGAAACAGTGCTATCAGTGGTTATTTCCGATTGCAGAGGCATGCCAGACTGGTTGCTTCACCAGCTGTTGGGCGAGCGCGGCCGGTACATTTCAGCATTAGGTGAGATTAAGCATAGAAGGATTAGAATAAATGTTTCACGATATTGTTGTGTCAATCAGCTCGTTTCAGCTGTGACGCTGCTGAGATGCGCGTTAAACGTGATGCATTGCGATGCCTCTTCAAGGTCGTGGATTGATGGCTGATATTCTCTCGGGTATCTCGGGCCCCGTACCAAAGATTGGGAAAAGGACAGAGATTTATGGAGATTGGAAATGAGTAATTCGGGTCCATTGATGGTCCGTGATGACAAGGTCGATCAACGAGAGAGGGCGAAGTGATGTTTCAGAATGGTTGTCCTACCCTACGCCTTCATTGTGAATACGATCGTGGACTTGGCAACCATCATGTTGGCGATTGGCGTGCCGTGGAGGAATTGGTATAGAAACCGATCGAAATGCGAGAAAATTGGATGACATGCGTAATGAATCAACGGCCTTGAGCAAAATCGGGGATCACTATGACGTCAAGTTGGTTCAACACCAAACTTGCTCTCAGCCATTCGAACAATGTGATAATGCAACAGAAACATCTTGCTTGACGTTCAATCACTCCTCAGCTTTCAGAAATATACAAAATGAGTGATCTAAAGAGACCAGAAGTAAAGCCAGTGCCCAAAGGACACCGATGGATCCTTTTCGTCTCGGGCCCGACAGCATCCGGCAAGACTTCAGTCGCCAAGTTCATAGCAGAGAAGCTCGATCTCAAATTCGTCGAAGGCGATGATGTGTGTAGCCCTTCCACATGAACTCGAATATACTAACCATTTTCAGTTCCATCCAAAAACCAACATCGAGAAAATGAGCCACGGCCAACCCCTCACCGATCAAGACCGCTACGGCTGGCTGCAAGCTCTCCACGAACACGCCACTCACCATCCCATTGGTCCAGGAACAGAACATCTCGTCGTCACCTGTTCAGCACTTAAGCGCCAGTACCGTGATATGCTCCGCGAAGGATCTGATAAAGCCGGTGATTTGCGAGTGCACTTCTTACATCTTGATGCACCGGAAGAAGTGCTCACAAAACGAGCTGCTGCGAGGAAGGGACATTTTGCAGGACCTGCGCTTGTGCATAGCCAGTTTGAGGTTCTGGAGAGGCCGACGGAGGATGAGAAGGATGTTTTGATCGTCAGTGTTGATCAGTCGGTTGAAGATGTTCAGAGGGAGGCGTTGGAGAGAGTTAAGGAGCTGTTGGATGATGACCCTAAGTGATCAAACAGAGATCATTTGAAAACATGTTAGATTGTAAATAGCTGCGAGAACTTTCAAAAGTGCAACTTGAAATTGCTTATGGTTTTGGGAGTCTTAGGCTTCGCAGTTTCAACCTCTTCCAAAGGCCTAACTATTCACAATACTGCTGCACAAGACTATATGAACCGCCACGCCTAACGTGTCTCCAAATTGCAATTGATAAACGAGGTTATAATAAGCTTTCCGACTCTCTGCCAATTGGATGCACAATGGCAGCATCCTATCAAAACTCAGATTGCTGTCAAGCCTTGCAACCTCAACCTGCAAGAAGATTCAATCAACACCAAAACAACAACGCCTCACCTCAGTTTCCAACCGCCACCTCCCCAGGGCAGTAACCAAAAACAAATAATTCAACACACCTAAAAAAGCTTCAATCAACCTTTACATCATACCACGCTTGATTCATCCATCGCTATGCGCCAGGAACAAAGGGTGGTTATGTCGCCTTGCGATGGATGAATCACGCATGATACGATATAAAGGTAGATTGAAGTTTGGCAAAAACATACAACAGCGGGGATTCGCTGGTCGTCACCGACCCAACTACTAATCCGCCGGTTAGTGGCTTGACTATGGGAGAGCAGACGGGATCCCGTATTTTCCACTACCTATGGTCGTATGTAACAGCTACGCTGTGGTGTCAGCCTATATTCGGAAGCGGGATCGAATACCAGCGTCGCGCATTTCTTAACAGCCGCCCGTTCGGTCCTCTGGCACAGTACCGATGCCACCAAAACGAAGCTTGTATCTCGGATGCTCCAAGCCGCTGTGACGTGCACCTCAAACTTTTCACACCGGAACAATAATTGAAATGATCAATTGTGAGGAAAGACATCCGCTATGGTGAGCGTGCCATGAAGCAGTTGAGCCGGTAACCGCACCTCCGCAACGGCATAAACGAGATGGTTGCAAGCGAGTTAGTGCGTGCAGTGCAGGTAGATCAGTAAAGCCGCGCGCTGTCGGGTGCTGGGAACGCTGAGAAATCGGATTTGCGCCTGAAACCTGCACCAATTAGAGCACTGGTTTCGTGGTCTAACGGTTATGACTGCGGATTCTGATTCCGCCAGCGAGGGTTCGACTCCCTCCGAGACCTTTCCTTTTGCTCTTCGGCATAGTGTCCCCTTTTTTGTTTTTCATTCTTGCTTTCATGAAAGATTCTAACAAGATGAGCTCAGGAATTTTAATCCGGTATGTGATCTAGAGGATTTAAAAGCTCTAGTATTATTTGGCATAATTGCCATTCTGTACATGCTGACAATGCGAAGTGGGCAATAATGATGAATGCAAGGAGAAGAACATCTAAATGTTGGTGCTGGCGAGGATATGCTGTCCAAACAGATACCTGAAGTTTGGGTAGCTACACTTTGATGTAAAGAGCATCTTCAGGACACCCAGACTACAGAGGATTGAGAACAAAGAGAACAAAAAATTCACAGGTGTTCCAATACTGATTACATAAAGCAATTCAACGGCTTTTAGTAGTAACTTGATCCAGATCTGGCTAGGCGATGAGTTCAATCAACCATGCTATGATCCCCAGGGTGAACATGCGTCAGCGAGTTGAGAATGCTTCACGTAGGCACTCGAGACCGTTCACATGCAGTAACGCAGGGCAAATGCCCATTGCTTGTAATTAGATTGGGATTTATGACGAACAGACCCTGGTTGCTTCGCTTCCTTCATTGTTCTTGGAGAACATTGCCGGTGTTAGGGGGCACTAAGGATAGAGAACAACGCCAGGCCAGTTCCCCTTTCACTCCTTCAGCCCTTATAGCCCCTGAAAGCTTGGGGAATTCCTTCCAGTCTAAACTTGTTAGTTGTCTCAGAAGTGAGGTGCAAGACAAGAAGGACACAAGTAGTTGCAGATGTTCTGTACCTTTCGAAGCTCAATCACACAAAAGGATTTCTCAAACAACGACCCGTACAACAGTTGGTGAAATTGATAAAGGGGATCTAACTGAAGAAATGGCCAACAGTTGAGGCGGCAACTATTTTAAATTACCATATTGCGAATTTCCTTGAAGGTGAAGACTACAATACTTTGAACCGTCTTCACTTGATAATTCTCTTCGCACAAGGAGCCTCTTCCCGGTACCCAAGGCTTACCGTCTCTCAATTACTGGTTTGTCACACTGAACGACTTCGGATGTTTTGATGTTGATCTGACGCAGCAAGATAGCCGTCCTGGTATGAGACTTGACGTGGACTAGCGTGTATATGTATCGAGGTTTACAAGACTGGAGGTCATGATACCGTCTCAAACAAATGTCTAGTAGTTCGAGATTTGGCAATGCTAGCTATTATGATGCATGATGCCAAGAACGACTGTGGCATGCGGTGAGAAGCCAAGCGTACAAAACAAGAATATTCCAGACAATCCAACAGAAAGACGCAACAAGGTGATAAAATGATCCACAAATAATACCCTTATCCTCTCTATAAAGCATCCAAGAAATGCTGACCAGGAACAATCCAAATTTTCATCCTTGCCTCCAAGGAAGAGTCATGGAATACGTAGCATTGAGCACCTCATTTGGCCAACTACCTTTCCCAGAACAGAAAGTTTCAGGAACATCACACCCTCAAAGGGGCAATATTCTCGATCTCAAGATCGCGACCCAATTTAAGCGGTTGACAGGCCCGCAAATAAGAGATTTTAGCGGCGAAACCGTGCGGCTCAAGTGTCCACACTTGGAGAGAAACCTCCGGTTGACGTTAGAGTGGAGGATAAACGTCATTGTTATAACGATTCATTTACATGTACCTGAATCATATAAAAGCTCTGAATCCAGGTTTTACAGTGGGAATGAACAAGAATCTACTGAGTTTGAGCGTTTACAATGACTGGACATCAGGATCAGAATCAGAATCATGATTATTTTTCGAAACCCACGACGCCCTCAACGCCGGGACAAGTGCATCTTGGGAACGTCGCAAGCAGAATCCCCAGCACCATCTCGGACCGAGAAACAGGAGAACCCGACCGTGCAAAGTCAACGCACTCAAGACGGCGTGGAATTCATGGATTACCATCCAGTTTCGTGTCGCGAATGAGCAAGCGACCAATCAGCTCAAGGCGCTTCACAAGAATGTCCAGCGGGAACAGTACAGCGCGCCTTGCAGCACAACAACATGCATCCCAGTATCATACATATGCCCCTGCCGAAGAGGGCTACTATGAAGAGAACCCTTGGTTCGGCGAGGCCGGCAAGAAGCCCATCTTCAGTCTTGGAAAACCTCTTCCCCACCGCGTTCGTCGCAAGGTGGTGAAACCGATCAAACCGGATGGAAAAGTTGATGAAGAGATGGCCATCGTCAAAGAGGAATCTGAAGATACACCCGCAGGGTACGCCTCGCGTACCACTTCAGGCCAGCCATACCGAACGCATACTCAAACCAGTATCACATCACGCGAAATGCAGAACCAGCAGAGTCGAACTACAGCAGCTGGCGTTGCGCACAACGAGAAGCGAAATGATGCAGGACAGCCGGTATTTGACTATGTCCCTGGCGAAGCAACACCTGCAGCAATACCATCGTATCGTGACCCCGCATCAAGAGTTGCTTCTCATCAGCAAAGTAACAACCAACCAGATTACAAGATTGACGGTGAACCTTTGGGTCAGCAGGAGAAGCCAGAGGTTGAAGCTGGTGAGACGGATCCGAATGAGATGAGGAACTGGTGGGCTAGGATACGAGCGAAGCACCCTGAGCCACTTGCTGAATTCCTTGCTACTTCTGTTGCGATATTCTTAGGCCTCACTGGTACTCTGTCTGTGAATCTCTCAGCAAAACAGTCGCAGTCTTATGGAACTTATGAGACTTCATGCTGGGCGTGGGGCTTTGCCTGGATGTTCGGCATCTATCTCGGCGGCGGTGTATCAGGAGCGCACATGAACCCAGCCATTTCCATCTCGCTGTCGCTATTCCGTGGTTTTCCGTGGCGGCAGTGTTTCATCTACATCCTCGCCCAATTCATCGCTAGCATCGTCGCCGGAGCACTCGCATATGGTATCTACGCCGATTCAATCCACTACGTCGATCCCGAGATGGACGGAATGTCAAAGACTTTCTTTTCAACACCTCGAGAATGGGTATCCCTCCAATCCGCATTCTTCAACCAAGTCGTCGGCAGCGCCATCATGATGATCGCAGTATTCGCACTAGGTGATGATCAGAACAACCCACCCGGCGCTGGCATGCATGCCCTGGTACTCGGCTTTCTGGTAACTACCCTCAAGTTCACCCTCGGCTACAACATTGGGTCTGCGCTGAACCCTGCCTCTGATTTCGGACCGAGAGTTGTTGCGTATGCGGTTGGATATCGCGGGTCAAATGTGTTTCACAGCGGATGGTGGTTTTACGGGCCTTGGGCGGCGACGTTGATAGGGTCTGTGGTTGGATGTGCGCTGTATGATGGGTTTGTGTTTGTTGGAAGTGAGAGCCCGATCAACTTTCGGTTTAGTAAGGAAATTAAGAATAGGGCGAATAAGTTGTTGAAAGATTAGACTAGCTATAGATTTGTTCCATGTTTCATTACCACCAACTGCCATCTCAGTGACTTTCACTAGTCTGCTGGGCTGTCCTTTGTGTCCAACATCTATTGGATATGCTTTGCACACGATGTATCTAGGCGCACGGACTAACAGAAGTACTCAATATCAGACACTCGCCATGGGACCAGCACTGCTCTTTCGTTGCGTGTCTTCCTCATTCCTGAACTCATACACTCTACCCTCATGCTCACCCTCGACCAGCCAAGCTCTAATCTTATTATCTCGCCTGCAACCTTTCAAGCTCACACCCTTAGTCGCGACCGCAATTGACGAGAAAGTAACCTCCGGCAACTCCTCTACTCCATCTTGCCTCATGGCCTTCATCCCATACGCCACGCCAACAGCTACAATGACAAACGAAACAGCATATACACTGACCAGAACTTTTCTCTGATAAGAGAAGTATCCCACCGTCGTTCTTCTGATGCAGGGATACTCCGTCCCATTTTTCACAGGTCGTGTTCCAGACGGTTCATCTGGGTTTGCCGCCCACGATACAATAAGCAACTGTGTATCCGACAACAACGAAATGATCAAATTCTCATACAACCTCCGTATCTGACTCTCAAAATCAGGAACAGGAAGAAACTCATGCCGCCCAACCAACTTCGACGTCATGATCTCGGTACTCTTCCCTTTATCAGGAAGTGATAAGCCCCCATGCAGTAATTCTCGTAACTTTAGCCCCAGCGAGTGAAACGCTGCAATGCGTTGATAATTTCTCCAATCTTTGGGATACACGTAGTTCTCTTGTGGTTCAGCGACAGTCTTGTCCAACGTTCCGTCGTCAGCTGAGTCGTCCACATATGTCGTATTGATGACCTTGCGCAGATACTCCCGATTGGTAACGTTGTACGACTGGAAGCCCTGCGTGTATGTCAGGCTAACTGTGTAGTTGACCTGCCAGTGCTTGCAAGCCGAAATAATGGGTGTAAAATCTGTGTCCCATCCTTTTTGGCTGCTGTTTTCAGCGTGTTTGACCAGTACATCGTCGACTGTAACATAGCCTAGCCATATGATAGGCTCTGTTCTGAAAGCACCAAGATTCTCGGGGAACGGAAGTATCTGCAATGGTCGATTGAAGTATTTTTCATGCTCAATCTGGCGTTCGGAGTAGTCGCCCTCGTCGGCAACACAATTGTAAGTATTCCAACCCTCAGGAATCATCCTGCTCATGTTGAACGGGGCATCCCTGCCGTTGAACTGCTTGACGGTCGAGTTAGTGCCGTTGGCGAGTTGCTCACACTTATATCTCGGGCCGGTGAAGTGGATAACCGTTGAACAATCCCATCCTTTCCCGCAGATTTCATCGGCGACATCGTCTCTCTGAAGCGCCTGCCCTCCTGTAAGAACTCTAGAAGAGATCTCTTCGAGGTATGCACTCGGACTGATCCAAAAGTCAAAGACATCCGGCCCATCCTCATCTGGGAAGGTATCGTTGTACCATGATATTCTGGCCCCTTGCATTATCTCATCGCCATCTGCCTTTCTCCCGTGAGTCCACTTCTTCTTCGCCTCGTGGTTGAAGTTGAGGGTCCGGACGTTATGGCATGTCCTATCCTCATGCCTGACGACGCTCAGAGTCGCCGAAGTGAAGATGACCACGAACGGCGATATCCACATATAAAGCGCGAGAAGCATAACAAACCATGACTTCTTCCATGCCTCAGCGTTGAGAAGCTCAATGGCATTATGTGGCTGCACCAAAGAGCGAGTCAACCGCATGCACGGAGAAGCTCCGATGAGCGACAGACGTCCAAGCAATTTGTTGGTAAGCTAGTGAGACTGCAATAGCAAAGTTTGCTTTCGAGACAAAGGCGAGAGACTGCCCGAATCGAAGCCACCAGATTTGATTCTTGGCTTCTTTACCAGAGATGATTGTTGAGAGTGTCGTGACCAACAGCAGCTGCGATGCCGAAGACAAGACATGCGACCATTAACCATCTGCTCTTGAGAATATTCGACCAAGTTGAGGAACATTGAGAGTCAATAGCTGTAACGGTTTGGTTGGGTTCCTGGTGGGGATTCAGAAGCCTAGTCTCGCTGGTGGTCGTGCCCTGCCAGGCTGGAGGAGATGAAGAGTGGAGTAATGGAGAATGCTGGATGGAACTACCTTCGGATGGAGACCAAGTTGATGCCGATCTGAGGTCTTTCTTATGGTCAGACTCTGGGGGACGAGAGACATCATTCTCCATTTTTGAACGGGACTCAATCTGATCGAAGAGTTGAAGAGGAAAGATCTACATAGACCATGGACCGCTACAGGCATAATCAAGACTGAGAGGAAAATTTAAATCACATTTTGGTGAATTAGTGGCTATGTAGTGCGGCCTTCCATCGAGCCATGCCAGGCTGATACATACGCATTGCATACCAAACTCGACAGATGGTTTAGCTTCGGCCTCTTTTAATCTGACGTGCAGGTGAATACGAGAGTGACGGAAATATGATCATGGCAGTTCATGGAACACAGCAGTGGGCATGCTGTTAATTGGATGTTGACCAAGGAACTATCTTCGGCAAAGGTTACTGCATCTATTCTTAGTGCGCATGAGTTACCCAATGGTCGGAAAGGCCTTTAGCCCCCAACTCACTTTGTTTCCCCCATGAAATACGCCCAGCTTCGTATGATATGGAGTTCCACGACCCTTCGTGCGACTTGAGATAAGAGCAGCAGCTCGGTCTCCGTAAGAGAGAACTGCCTGTCGAAAAAAAGCGATATCATAGCCTCAACAGGGCATTCCTGTATTAGTTGGGCAGTATTTACTTTTTCCTGGCGCATCACTTGCGCCTCGATGCCAGCACAGTCTGACTGGGCGGTGCCTTGGAATGGTCAAAGTTCCCAGTCAACTTCTTCAATTTCTCCCCGAGTCTCTTCGAAATCTCTTCATCAACATTTGCCCACATGCCTGTCACACTGTTAGTCCGATTCCACCAAATTCTTGTCAAGGGGTTTGCAACTTACCAACTGTTGCCTCCTGAACCTCTGGAAGTGCCTTGTTGACGTGTCCAGACAGGTTGTTCAAAAAGACTTCATCTTCGCCGTTATCCTTGAAGATCTTCCATAGATTACGCGGCTGTTCCCAATCTTCTTCTTCGACGTCGGAGGAATAAGCTTGGACTCTGCCAACCCATTCGCTGTGTGCGACATCTGCGGGGCCACTTTTGACCTTGCGGAATGAGGAGCGAACTGTACTTATTAGAATTTATTGAAGCTCCTGTTCAACAAGATCACATACCATAATCGGGATCAGAGCCGTAGTTGCCGTCAAGGCGCATCGGTCCATCTCTCTGATACGGTGAGTATGCGTCCAGAGGTCGATTGCATGGAAGTTGCTGATAATTGGGCCCAACGCGATAGCGTGCAGCATCGGGATAACTGAACATTCTCGCATGCAGCATGATATCAGCCGAGGGTGCAATACCAGGGATCAAAGTCGAAGGCGAGAAAGCAGCCTGTTCGATATCATGGAAGTGGTTCTCTGGGTTCTTGTTCAACACAAGCTTTCCAACAGGAATAAGAGGGTAGTCTTTGTGAGACCAGATCTTGGTGATGTCGAAGATGTTCCACTTGTAAGTTTCAGCCTCTTTGGGATCCATGACCTGAAGATACATAGTCCATGTAGGATAGTCGCCTCTCTCAATAGAGTTGTACATATCCTTGACATGATAGTCCGGCTCTTCACCTGCAAGACGCACGGCATCCTCTTGAGAGAGATTCTTGATGCCGGCATCAGGCTTGAAGTGGATCTTGACATATTTGAAAGATCCATCTTCGGGCTTACCAAACTTGAACGTGTGGTTTCCAAAACCATTCACATTCTTGAGAGACTCCGGCACACCTCGAGGTCCGAACAGTTGCATCAGACAGTGAGCGCCTTCTTGGTTGTTGTTGTGAAAGTCCCAAAACATACTCGCATCAGCGACGGCAGTCTGCGGGTGACGTTTATGAGATCTGTTGAGCGAAGGGAACTTAGCTGGATCACGAATGAAGAAAACGGGCAAGTCGTTCCCGACAAAATCCCAGTTTCCTTCCTCTGTCTTCATCTTGAGGGCGAAACCTCTGATGTCACGGAGGGTATCGGAAGATCCCTTTTCGCCAGCTACGGTGGACAGACGAGCAAGGACTTGGGTTTGCTTGCCGATGCGACGGAAAGGTGCTGCTGAACACCAGTCTGTGATATCATGGGTACACTCGAAGTAGCCCCATGCTCCGGCAGCTTTGGCGTGAACAACACTGATATCATTAGTCACGCTTCTCTGTCGAGAAAGGCCGAGGAGACTTACCGTTCAGGAATGCGCTCTCGAGGAAAGTGGGCAAGCGTCTCGATCAATTGCGTGTCTGCCAACAAAGCGAGACCACCGCCTCGAACCTTTGGTCCACGAAGGACGACGGATGAGGTTGGGTCCTCGACGGGCTTGCCCTCTGCGAGGGTATAAACGGGTGCTTCATTCGACTATCATTGTCAGCGATGTAAGTTAACTATACTTTGAAGGCAATTGAAACTCACACCCGACATTTTTGTTTCACTGACAAATGTTTTGGTGTCGATTGGTCGTTGAAATGCCAGGCGCTTTCCTTATATCCGAGACGTCAGCTCCACAGCCGAATTGTGACGTGATTATTATCAACTCGCGGCACAAGTCAAAGGCGTCATAGAGGGTCCTTTATGACTGCATTGTGAGCAACTAGAAACCCATTTCAGCGCTTCTTACCATGTTCACCTAAATACCGGACCTTTTGCCGCGGTGCTGGGTTGCATTGCAGCCAGCGAGCGGGTTGAACTCGAGAGGCCACCTGCTAGCTTAACGATTTGACCGATGGGTACAGAGGGATCACAAAGCATTCACTTCTCACTGATAGCGGCACCAAAGCTGCGACCGGTATTGAAATCTCTGGGGTTTAAATTGCTCAGTTTACGAAGATTGATTGTTGTAAACGGACGGGGAAAGCACTATCTGCTCCTCGACTAGCATATCATAGCCAAGCTTGGATTTTGAGTGACTTTTCTAGGTCGATCACATAATCTAATCATCAACATCTCTCGGCTCAACATTCGCAACCTCCTTCTCATACTCCTCCAAACTCATGGGCACAAATTCCGTCGGTCTGGTAATAGGCGTAAACTCCTGCCCATGCTCATCAAACTCCCTCAATCTCTTCCTCGTAGCCTCCCTCTTTGCATTCACACTATAGATCTTGACACGATGACAACTACTCGTCACATGCAAGCTCCAATTCCAGCTATGCCGAACTTCCATTGGTTGCGTGTTCAAACTGTTGTCCCAGCATCGAACGACAAGTTCGGTCCAGCCTTCGTGGTCGCAGGGGACTTTGCCAGTGAAGGTTCGCCAGGCGAATTTGTGCTTGGGGGAGAGATTCTTGATGGGGACGGCGTACCATACGTAGCCGCCGTCGGAGGAGATTTCTACGCGCTCGGGCCAGCGGCCTCCGCCTGAGTATGCCCAGCCTTGAAGAGTCAGAGACCTCTTTGGAATGGAACACGCAATGGGAGACTTACCTTTGACTTCGATCTCACCGTCGTGGACGACAACCTCCTTGTTCCAAGGTGACATGATGGCGCTGCTGACAGGCATCTCCTGGATCTGAATACCCACTGCAAAACAGTCAGCGTCTAATTCGAGGAGTAAAGAAAATGAGACTTGCTGGTTGGAAGCTGGTTATGCTTTCCGGTCTGCTGCTGAAAGTACAGATACTCTCTACTCTGTACCGGAGCAAGACTCAGTTTCTCAATCGCCTTAATCCGATACAGCCACTTGCAACTCCTGGCCCCAATATACCCAAAGACAACCGCCCTCAATGGGAAACCATGAATCTTCGGCAGCGGCTTGTCATTCATCTCCCAAGCCAACATGACTTCATTAGCCTTGACTTTTGACCACGGCACCGAAACAACATAGTTCATGCACTGGCCTCCTTTGAAATACGTATCCGCACCGTAGAGTTCAAGATGCTTGGCACCATCTTTCAGACCGCCGCAGTACTTGATGACTTTCTTCAGACTGACGCCTGTCCACTTCGCTGTACCAATAGCACCTTCAGCCCAGGGGGCGTTGATCATTTCGTCGCCTTCGCCTGGATACTCGACGATTTGCTCGAAGCGACGAGTACCGCTGCACTGAATGGTCACTAGTTTGCTGACTCTTGGAAAGATTGATTCATTTTGTAAGTCTGCCAGGGTGAGCGTCTTGGGGTTATTGACGAGCCCATCGAGACGAATGTCGTAGGCGCTTGCTTCGATGTCGGGGATACCACCGTGATTCCGGACGAAATGAAGTTCGTTTGGCATGATGTAGTCTTTGGTCAGAAGGCTTTTGGGCGCTTCTCCGTTGTAAGGAAATTCGAGAAGATGAAGCATTTCCGGGTGTTTTTCCTGCGGCAGTTAGTCATTGTTCATACTCAATCTATCAGAGGCTATTCACCTTGAGAACAGTCTCCCAACTGATCTGGGGGACTTGATCCAGAACCCCTCCGATGGCTTTATGCCATAACTTCCATCGCTTGCCCTCAAGTACAGGGTTCGTCGCAGGAAGAGGCTCTAACTGGAACTCAGGTGGAGGGGGGAATGTAAAGCGCGAAAAGCGCTGGTGGGCTTTGGCCTTTTTCTCTGGGTAGTCCTCCCACTCAACATAGCCTTTCCAGCCCGGTCTTTCATCTTGGACGTCAAGGTCTGGATCCTCAGGGATATCGGGGCCCTTCAGCTCTTCGTGGTCACTTGGGTTGAGCCGATGAGGCTCTGTGTTGATATGGATGCTGCTCTGGTTACGGATTCCAAGCCGAGCGGGCTCGAGGCCTTGTTCTAGCTTCCACTCATCTGGGGCCTGTTGATGAGTTTGTCGGTAAGGAATATCTGGCTGCATTTTGAAAGCCCGGTGGTTTGCAATAATTAAACAAAGAGAAAGAACCAAAAATTTTTATACGAATTTTCTTGTCTACGCAGCATCGTTATAAACTTGATGCGATCACAATTGTGTAGGTCGCATTCTGTAAATTCTGGGCGGAGACCATAGTGACGCCAAGAATTGATGATAAAATCGTCACCAGTTCAAATCAATATCCACATTGGAACTAGGATGCAAGATTGACTGGCGGAAATACGGCCGTGCATGCTCGTTTATCTAGCGATGTAACGGCCTTTTAAGCGTTTCAATGCATGAACTCCGGCTGACAAATTTGTGCTTCGGGAATATGCCCCAGTTACAGAGTCATTGACGTCGTTGATATGCCGACATTCCGCAAAACCCGAGTTCGTTCAAGAAACCTGTTGATTGCAGCAGAAGACGTCTATGGCATTACAAACGGCCAATAACGACGTTGAGAAAACTCATCGCCTTTGTTGACCACTTAGCTGTGTCTGGCGCTTTTCTGAGGTCGCTACACCAAGCGCCGCGCCCGAGACAGTCTTTGACAGCGTCCCCCGAACCTCACTGAGACGAAATAAACTTGTCAAAAATCTATAAAAAGAACTCAATCACATGCCTCTCACCAATACCCATCTCTCACTACCCAAAACGCCAACCATCCAGACCAATCCTCTCTGTGGCGAAGCCCGAAACCAGTGATGATCCCGCCCGCTTTAAACCCGTTCACATTCCTGTCGAGCACGCTACGCAACCGCCCAGCCACAGCAGAATTCCGATCTTTTTCCAAAACCGGGATTTGAGGAATGCGATTTTCAGGGACATCCCCTTACATTTTCTGTAACGCGTGGCGCTGGGGGATGCAGGAACAGATTATGGGATGGCTTAACGGTTAACGGCAGAGCATTGGTCTAAAGATTTCTCTTTCCGTAGAGAACTTTTAGACCATTAAAGATATTGATAGCAATTGATGTTTTTGGTAAGGTTCAGTATTGATAGCTGAACGGTGACTTTTCTCCGGGGCTGCATTGAACAAAGGTAATTACTGGCCGTCGTACTGTCTGTTCTGCGATCGCTTCAAATGTTCGAGACCAAAGAGCCATGATCGCGCAGCACATGCGCTACCCTACAATCGATCTCTCATTTGACCGTGAATCTTTTTTTGACGTTCTTAGACACTGCGAGAGGGTCCCGAGGTCGTTCCGTGGTATTCCTAGCCCTGGCGGCCATTGTCGCCGACACATGTCTCACATCCAGCCATCTGGATCAATGTGTTCGCCAGCAAAACACCACTTCACTACGTAACGTCAGAGCCTCACGACAATACCAATTATCCAGTTCCAAGTTTCAGATCATGAAAATTTCACCTCCAGCCATCTTGAAAAACTCGTCGCATCAAAAAGTCTTATCCCTTTAACCCCGTGATGCAAACTCACCCATCGCCGTGTCTCAATCACGCAGCATATGACCATTTACCAACCACTCTGAAACTTGTGCTCCTACTCGAAAGGCTCACAGAATAACTCACTGCATGACAGTGATGCTCACTGAATTTCTTGCCGCTGGTGTTGAGGCTGGTTTGTCTCCCCTTCACATCCCTTGAAGGGTCAACGTTCTAGCCCGCTGCACTAACACGAACCCGCAATCCTCCCTAATTCTCGACTGACCTCTCAACCTTGGCACGTCAAAACCAATATTCCACTTCCTCGAAAATGTATAAAACTAATCGAAAGCCTCACCGTTTTCCTCACTGATTCATTCTCATCACACATTCTTCTATATACATAACAACAGCCTCTTGGCTTTCCTTTTGTTCTCTATCCCCTCAAACACCAACTCTCCTTCTCACCATGAAACTCTTCAACGCCTTCGCTACAGCGCTCGGTCTAGCTGGTCTAGCCCAAGCCCACATGGAGATGACATATCCTCCCCCCTTCAAGAGCAAATATAACCCCAACGCCGGACAAGACATCGACTACAGCATGACTTCACCTCTCAACGGCGACGGAAGCAACTTTCCCTGCAAGGGATACAACTCTCTTTTCGGCACCGCAGCCGGTGCACCTACCGCTACGTGGCAGGCTGGAAAGTCGTACAGCATCAGCATCGCTGGCGGTGCAGACCACGGAGGCGGTAGTTGCCAGGCCTCACTCTCTTTTGATCGCGGCAAGACTTGGGTCGTTATCCAGTCGTGGATTGGAAATTGCCCCAAGGCGCCGACTTCAAACTTTCAGTTTACTCTTCCGGTTGATACACCGGCTGGAGAAGCTCTTTTCGCTTGGACTTGGTTTAACAAGATTGGAAATCGCGAGATGTATATGAATTGCGCGGCTATTACAGTCAAGGCTGGAAGTGGAACACCAAAGACGCCACTTAAGAAGCGACCTGCTATGTTTGTCGCCAATGTCGGAAAGGGATGCGGAACCACGGAAATGGTTGATCTCATGTTTCCTAACCCGGGACCTGATGTCTCCCTCACCTCGACTAACACTGGACCGCCGGTCGGTCAGTGCCCTGCTGGACCAGGAGTCCAATATCCCTCTGCTAGTCCTTCTCCGACAAAGACAACTACTACAAAGAAGCCGACTACGACTAAGCCACCAGTGAAGTCTACAGCGTAAGTCGCCTTCTCTCTTTGTCTGATCTTGCTAACATGTTTCGCAGGCCTGGCGGTGTTTTCATCACTGTTCCTTCAACCACCAAGAAGACGACCCTCAAGTCAACAACCCGCAAGACAACAAGCACCACGACACCAGTCAAGCCTGCACCGACCAAACCCGCCGCTGGTGTCATCACTCCCGGTACAGCTTGCAAGCCCGAAGGTTACTGGAACTGCATCAAGACAGGAACTGCTTTCCAGCGATGTGCTTCTGGTACTTGGTCAGTCGCGATGGCTGTTGCGCCAGGAACAAGATGCGTTCCTGGGCAGAGCATGGAATTCACAATCGAGTATGCCTGATGATTTTGTTATGGATTCTTTCTTTGCATTGTTATGTTTCTTATGTTTGATACTTAGAGTAGAGGATAGATAATGAGGCCTTGAATGAAAAATGCAGTCACTTTCCTTAATCAGCCTGAATGCATTACATGTCCCACTCTGTAAAATCTCCGTTATCTTCAAGGGTCCTGCGCCATTTTCCGCACGATGGATGCGGGGCTCGAAAATCGCCCGAGTCCACCTTTCCTCAAAATTACTACGCTTCCCGCCTCGGAATATTCGGGTAGCAACGCTAAAACTTCAACTCTTTGATCATGGCGGAACCAGTGACTACAACGCAAGAACCGATCGAGCCTATTGCCGCGCATGAGCGGGCGGAGGAGGAGGATGAGTTTGAGACGTCGGACTTTGACTCGGCGACTTTGTCGTCTAGTTCGACGAGTTTGAACACGAGTATTTACCAGCATGCTTTTGAGAATGGAAGACGGGTGAGTTGGACGGCTTGGCGAGGTGAGAAATGTGCTGATTCGGGATAGTATCATCAATATCGTCATGGAACGTATGAGACCGGAAAGCGCATTGCGGTTTAAGACTGACAGGAGTAGATATCCTATTCCCAACGATGATGCGGAGCAGAACCGAGACGATATGAAGCACGCCATGATGCTGGAGCTCACCAAGTAGGATACAGCCATTGGATGCGAAGCGACTGAGACACTGACATTTCAAGTGGCAACCTGTTCTTCTCGCCCATCATCGAAAACCCCCAGAAGATTATTGATCTTGCAACCGGAACTGGTATCTGGGCCATCGACGGTAAGTCAGACCGCTCTTTCGCAAGGCCTCAAGGCTCACCATCCAAGTCGCCGATAAATTCCCCAGCGCATCTGTGACAGGAGTCGATCTCAGTCCCATTCAACCATCATGGGTCCCTCCAAACCTCAAGTTTCTCGTCGACGACATCGAAGACGAATGGATGCACGGCGGTGACTTTGACTTTGTGCACATGCGCTGCATCAGCCCCTGGTTAAAAGACGAAGTCAAGGTTCTTCGTCAAGCACACGAGTACGCTCACCCATCCCCTCCCCCCCTGCATCTCATCTCACATGCAACAGTCACATGAAGCCTGGCGCCTGGATCGAAATCCAAGAACTCGATGCCCGCGCCAATTGCGATGACGGCTCCCTAGCCCCAGACGCCCCTCTCGCCAAATTCTTCGACACCGCTGAACAAGCCGTAGCCAGTTTCGGCATGAAGTTTCGTGCAGGTGAGAACTTGCGCGAACCTCTTGAGAAGGCGGGCTTCACCAACGTCTCCTGCAAAGTCCTCAAAGTCCCCATCGGAACATGGGCAAAGGTAAATACCTCGAGCAATCTTGACACGAATGGGCTGACAACCGGTAGGATAAAAAGCTTCGCCTCATTGGATTGTACCTCAAGACCGCGGTCAACGACATGTTCGGCGCCATGGCTGCGAAGCCGCTGCGCAAGATCTTGGGGCCTGAAGAGATTGAGGTATTCTTGGCTGATGCGAGAAAGGATTTGAACAATGTGAATATTCATTCATATGAGAATTATTACTTCTGGATGGGACAGAAGGCGGCAGAGTAGAGAGGTTGGTAGAATAAGAAGCCTTGGAAAAAGCTCTCGTGCGATCTCAGTTCTCTGTAGCCACGCGTACTTTGGAGCGATCTCGGTAAAGAATATCTGAGTTATCTGTTGCTTTCAATACCAAGTGAGAGCTACCGCAGCCTCTTTTTGCAATCAATATTGTCAGGGTCTTCTTCATGGTGATTGGTTCAAGTTCTTGGCGTCTTTCAGCCTCATGCAATGCCAAAACCCCGCACCAGTCACGCACCTCATGATAGTACATTATGCGAGAACCGCACCAATACCCCAACGACTTGACATATAGAGATGGATCCTATCAGTGTTGTATCCAATGTCGTCTGGCTTATTGCGACCGCTATATTGTTTCGCAACTATGTCAAAGGAAGAGAAGGACTCCTTGACAGGCAGAAATGGAAGAACAGTGTTCGCCTTGGTCCCAGCGGAAAGCGATTCCACGGTGCCTGCGATATAGCACTTGCAGGAGAGTCGCGTTGGCAATACCTTTGGGACGATGAAGTGGAACTCGTACCCCAAGGCGAGACAACACATCATCTGCCTCCGCAGGACGATCAGGGTATACGACTAGTGGTGATAGAAGTAGGATCCGATGGTTCTGAGGACACATTTCCAGTTGCTACGGGGTTCATGCAACTTTCTAGGGAATGGCAACAGGCTTCCCTGGACGTGTCGTATCATGTCACAACGTATGAGACTGCATGGCCCGTTAAAGCCACAAGATTCATTAGAGTTTGGGAAGGAAACCAGAAGAGATGCGGTAAGTCTGTGATGAACTGCATGGACTTCTTTTAACACTATCAGCTCTCATCAAATGCGATACGTATGCACGGAAACAACCCAGCGATGGTTTCCCAGACTTCTATTCCGCAAAACAAATCAGCATAGAACTCAAGTTACTAGATGCATCTTACATCGCCGTTCGATCCAAGGACAACTGGAAGCAATTATTTCTGCTGCAGTTCCACCACGCATGCTTGAAGCTCTTTATCGAATTCCTTAATGCCTTGGAAACGGATGAAATCGATAATGCAGATGATGCAGCCACGGATCCCAGCTTAGCAGAGCTTCGACAATGGAACTTGAAAACAATCACCAAGCGGTCGTACGAGTATCGAGACCTTGCAGAGATGGGCCGCAAATTGATATCCACCACGGAATGTCTAATTGATGTAGCAAGATCAATATCTCCAGTCGTCGATTCGCCAGTTCATGCGAATAGGTTCATGGCCATTGACATGGAATTGCGAGGTTTCTGTCGGGAGGCAAACGAGCAACTTCAGAAATTCTCAGACCGACTTGATCACGATCTCAAATACCTTGAACTCGCGCGGAACATCAACCAGACAAGGGGCGTTCAGCAACTGACGCTTCTAGCTACCATTTTTCTACCTTTATCACTCGCCGCTGGTGTTCTGAGCATGCAAACGAGATTTAAAGATCTAGGAACACTGTTGTACGACTTCTTCGGCGTGGTGGTGCTCCTCGCGGCTATCGTTCTCATCATCATGATCATGATGAGTCTTGTGTCTGTCGTGAATGAACTGGATAGTAAGTTCCTTCGCAATCGAGTTTATAGAGAGAAGGTTCGAGGAAAGGTGCTGTTCACGATCATCACCGGGTTCTTTATATTTGGATGTCTGATGTTATCGTCCTTCTTGGTTGGGATGTTCAAAGACGTTTCACTTGGTGCCAAGATCTTGGGATATGGTGTTGCAGCGATATGTGGTGTATGGATAGTCGTGCTTCTGTTAGTTATCGGGGGCATTCTGAGTTTGGATCTGTTAGGTCGGTAAGGGCGTGCTAGTCAAAGCGAGAAGAAATTCATGAACACGAGCAGAAGCTGGAGGCTCAAGTTATGAACGTTGTTCTGGAGGGTTAGCCTGAACATGTCAAGTGTGGAATGAACAAAGAGGATCCAGTGAAACATATGTTCAGCATCTCCTCTTTACCTTGATTAATGCATGGGCTGCCCCCATCTTTTGGCATTGCTACAACTCAGGAGGGGCTGATGTAACTGGCAGTTATTTAGCCACTAATTATCCGGCTATTTCTGCCCCGCCATATTTAGTGACATGAAGTTAGTGCTGCATCCCACCTCTCTCGTCTTTTCCCACCTTAACAACTTCGTCTACTCACATACCACCATTTGAACAGTTTTTCATCTTTCTTTTCTATCGTAACCATTTATATGCAGTTACCTTCATACTAAAAGTCTTAAAGCAGCACCGACTATGGATTTTCTCGAAGGTCTTTCCGGCTCCTTCCTCCATCTTATTCTTTGTCGCGACCATAGACCCCAACGTCCTCTCAACGTTGAGGACAGACCTGACATCCACCTCCCTCCCACCTATCTCGAAAACGCAATCGGTGCGCTCAACTCCAGGGGCGACTTCACCCACGAGGCGTGGCAGAAATGTCAGACAAAGCTGGAGGAGCTGAGAGACGAACAAGCTGAGCCGGGTGTATTCCCCGTGCTTGATGCGGTCGAAAACGCCTTCCGAGAGGTGGTCGTCGACTTGAAGGACGTTTCTGAGTTGAAGAATGACGCCGAGCAAGACATCAGCGTTCTTCTTCGCCCGGAGCTCGACGTACGAGGTTAGGCACCCTCCGTCATGGCCCGGGTCGTTGGGGTGAATGATGCTAGTGATTTCCCAGGTGAGTATTGGTGGAAAGACAACGGAAAAGAAGACATTACTAACAAATCAATTTACTCAGTGATCGAGACCTTTCGCACCGAGCTTGTCAAGGCGGACGAGATCCTCCTTGGAGGAGCAACCAATGAGAACGGCGAAGTGATCGAGAGATTCATGGGGATCGACAAGCTCTACACAGAGGTGCTCCCGCAGCTAGAAACTTTCCTTGCGGTTCAGAATAACGCCGGAATAATGATTATGATGATTTTGGAGATCATCAAATTGCAGCAGGTTGTGGAGGAGAGTGGGGAGGGCCAATGGCTCCAGCCACTCAAAGACACTCTCGGAGAGGCTCTATACGAGCAAATCGTACAAGCCGGGGCGGTTTGATTGACAAGAAGAGCCTACGAATTCCCAATGGGACAAGGAACCTCATTCAAAAGGAAACATCCCGACCAAGTCAAGCTCGTAGACAATACATACAGAGCCACACAAAGTCTCCCGATTCAAATGTAATGACAAGACTTTGTAATGACTTAATCAGTGACCTTATTACATGAGGGTGAATGACTGTTTTGAATGCACGATGACGGATATTGATATGTTGGACTTGGGGCATGGTACTGGTCTGGTCTGATCATGGATGGAGTGGCCTACTGCTGATTGGCTGGCTTAAAGGATAAGCGATAAGATCTAGTAGAGACCATTCCTCCCAAAACTTTACTGCCATATATTGATGGAATGTCATTCCGTCCCGCCACTGTTGACTACGGTGCGAACGATTGAGTTCTCGACCTTCATTTTGCTCCAAAAAGTCAAGGAGGTCCTAGCGAGCTAACCTCCTTTCTCCGCTGACTGCAACACAAACAATACCCGTCGACAATTGGCTCCCCAGAAGCAGACAAGCCCAAACCGCATTCGTTCTAAGCCGCATGCCAGCCCCACCAAAACCAGTTTCTTTATCATATCACCAAACGCGCCTCGCTTCCCAAAAGTTCCCCTCAATCCCCCTTTTCCGCTGTTGGTCGACATCAAATTCCACCCTCACACGTAGAAAGACACAAGCAAAAGCACGACTCAGCCCTTGCAGATACTGTTGGTCACGTACTGCAGAATGTCTGAACAGCCCTCTTCTCCTGTTGCTGCCGCTGCTCCTGCTGCGGCTCGGTCCGATTTAGCGCCGGCCATTGAGTCAGCTCCAGCGCCGCAGCCTGAGTTAGTTCCCGCTGCTGATCCACAGGTGAGTTTAAAGCACTTTCTCGTATGGAGATACTTATTTCGGCCTTTGCTAATGCTGTAAGGATGGTGATGAGAGTGAGACCGACTCGGCTGTTGGCGATGATGCGTATGGGATCCTTGCTGATACTACCTCACTGTTGCTGACGATTCTGCAGGGCGAGCTCCACTGCTTCCATCACCTCTAGCATCCTTGAGTACCGCACTATTCAGGGTCGAACGTTTCACAGTGATAGACATCCTACCGAGTACTTTACTCCCAACGATGAGCAGCAGTCTGCATCCATTGACATCAAGTACGTGGCACCTTCTCGGGACTGAATCTTGCTGACAATCCATAGCCATCACGCTTTGACGCAGCTTCTCAGTGGAAAGCTCTTCCTTGCCCCTATCAAGGACAACGTGCAGGTGAGTGCATACATTATTAATTTGGGACATGCTCACACCGATTAGAAAGTACTCGATGTAGGAACCGGAACAGGTGAGATTTGCATGCATATCATACGTTGACTTGGCTAATCAGGTACAGGTATCTGGGCAATGTAAGACATCTGAACCCTGGGTCACGATGACGACTCACCCTTTAGTGACTTTGCAGACGAATACCCTGAGGCTGAAGTCATCGGCTCTGACCTCTCACCCATTCAACCTAGGTACGCCTCCCCTTTCCCTCCCCAGTCAACTCACCTCATCATTTCCAGCTGGGTTCCTCCCAATGTCAAGTTCGAGATCGACGACGCCACACTCCGCTGGACATGGGACAACAACACCTTCGACTTCATCCACATCCGCTATCTCTTCGGCGCCATCAAAGACTGGTCATCTCTCTTCAAGGAAGCGTACCGCTGCTGCGCCCCCGATGGCTGGATCCAATCTGCCGAAGCAGACGTCCACATCCGCAGTGATGATGGGACCACTGATGATCTCGACTGCTTGAAGCTCTGGGCGAAGCTTTTCACTGAGGGTGGCGCTGCGCTTGGAAACCCCTTCTTCGTGCAGGAGGGCGATTTGCAGGAGAAGGGCATTCAGGCTGCTGGGTTCACTGACATCAAGAGCATTGAGTACAAGGTGAATTACACTCTGAAGATTACGAGGCAAGGCTGACGGTTTAGTTCCCTATCGGCGGTTGGCCCCGTGACTCTGAACTCGCTTCGGTCGGTAACTACGTCCGCGCGACTCTCGAGAACGATCTTGAAGGTACATCATCCAACCTTCCATCAACACAAAGTCCCGTCACTAACTATATCTCAGGCTACACCCTTCTTCTCTGGAAGACCATCCTTCAGTGGCCCGAGGACGAGTATCAAGCCTTCCTCATGGAGATGCGCAAGTTCCTCAAAAACCGCAAGGTCCATGCTTACATGACTGTCCGCTACGTCTACGGTCGCAAGGCAGAAGCTACTTGAGGACTTCTTTACGAACTGTTATAGAAAAGATCATTTTTGGGAGGCCATTTGTGTTTGAGCATGAAATGAGAATTGAATAACGTTTATAGCATACGTATGAATAGCTGTTTCCTAGAATTTAAATTTGCATTGCATTCGCCTCGCTGCTTTTGTTTAATCTCCCTTTCCTCAGTAAGGATCAAGGATTACATAGCAAAAGAGCGTTTTTCACTCCAACATGAAGAGAAAGGCCCATTATGATGAGCTCGCGAAGTGCAGCATGTAGACCAAGAGTCCAAACCCAATCTCTTCAAGACTGTATAACCACGATACAGTCACAACAAAATCATCCGATTGCTACAGCTTAAACCTTTCCAAAACGTAGATGTAATAGTCTCCAATTAGTACGTTCAGTTTCTGTTGTGTTTCCAGCATGTTCAACAAAATCTCAAATTCCCCAAAGCCTCTCCATTCACCATTCACCAAAGTCCAAGTACTTTTATTTATCAACTCGGAGAAAACTAGGCCCCGCGAGATTTCTAAGCAAGCTTTCGGACTCATATTGAGCTATAGGGTATGCAGCAAGATGAGAGATACTGGTGTTTTGGAAGCTCCAATGAGTCACTAAATGACAAAGTCGCTCATAAAATTCAAGAAACAAAATCCAACGGTATCCAGAATACTTGCCACGTTCGATTGGATAAGAGTGTAAATACCTCAATCCCATCGCCGTTGAGAAATCGACCTGTCCTTCCACATCCAGCCAGCGATTGGCTACCGAGCGACGGAGGAGAGTCCGACGCCCCGCCAGATAAGGCCAAGACGGGGAGGGCGGTCTTGAGCTCCGGTTGGTGCTAACAGAATCAAGCTTTTTGATCCTCCATTTTGATCTCGACGCCCGCAGAGATGTCATCTGAATTTGAGGCCTCCTTTTGACTCGTGTGTTTATGGCATATGTCTTCATTCTGAACAAAGTGCTCATGAGTATGAATATGCGTTGTTCTACGTCTGGCTAAGCTTGCGTTAGCGGTGATCTTGGCTGTAAAGGTGTATCGTATCCCAACAGCCCGGGAATGTCTACTAACGGCTTCTTCTTGCAGTTTAAGCATAATCATAAATGCATATTGTGCTGCCCCACAGCACTTGACTTCTTTGTCTAGTAGTCTGACTGTTTCAGGCATGCCGAGGAGCAGGGAAATAAATTGCTCAGTATAAAATGCCTAGAGCGCTTTTCTTTCCATTCTCACCCTTTCAACCGTAACCTTATTCCGTACAACGACTGTGCCTCTGGTCACTCATCTTGCCCAACATGCTACGCCCCCCGATCAACTTCCTCACATTACACTGTGATGCTACCCACTTCCGCGTGCAGCCTCTACCATCTGATAACTAATCTTTGATTTGCCGCTAGATGCGTACATCATCTTGATGGGCTTGATAGCCCTGCCTATCCTGTACCCTTACGGAAACATGCCCGCCATCGACGCTTGGTTCTTTGGTGCCAGTGCGTCGACAGAGTCTGGCTTGAACACGTGCGTTGCTTACTCTCCTTTGCTGCACTGTCGCCATGACGATTTCTGACATGTTTGGTAGTATCGACGTCAAGGATCTCAAGACATATCAGCAGCTCTACATTTACTTCATTCCTATCTTGACCAACCTGGGCTTTATAAACATAGTGGTAGTTGTCGTGCGCCTCTTTTGGTTCAAGAGGCATCTGAAGCGTCTTAGTGAGTAATTTGCAAATCCGTTCAATCGTTACCCCATGACTTATCACAGGAACCCGCAGCCCCTCAAAATCTCGACAACAGCCCAGGTATACCTGATGTCGACATTGAGAGTGCTCGTCATGAGTCAAAAGTCCCTGCTGATACAACTGAAAACTCTGCCGAAGTCACTAATGAGCCAAATGGTAAGGCTAAAGCGACAGATGACCACATCGAAGAGGATGCTACAATTGCAAATGAAGACAGGCGAGTGGCCCGTACCATGACCATCACCTTCGATCCATCCACCGAAAAGCACAAGGAAGACGCTGCCCTCTACATCCCTGGTCCGCGAGCTCGCGACCGTGGTAGGTTTACTCTTGCACGCCTCAGATGAGTACTGACAGATCAATCAAGGGTATCCAATCGCTCCCAGAAGCCATGAAGCCGCGCGTCATCCGGATGACAGTGATGATGGTGGGAGATTCTACCGTATAGTATCTGTTCATATACTGATCGGTTATAGATGATGCAATCAAACCTGTACCCAACAAAATTCTGAACAACGGAAGCTCATCCATGCGTCGTCGGCGACGCTTCAGCAGTGATGATGGCCTAGAAATCACAGTTTCCCGCTCCATGGATCGAGTTGCGGGCGTAGCAGCTTCGTTCCTGGCTCTGGGGTCACAGACAGCGCCTCAGCCGCGCGTCATCTCTTCAGACTCCAACCGACAGCCTGCCATCAACGACGTCCCTTTCCTCTCACGCCAAGCTACCCTCGGACGGAACTCGCAGTTCAAGAACCTTACTTCACATGATCGAGAGGTCCTCGGCGGTATTGAGTATAGGAGTCTGAAGCTGTTACTGAAGATCGTCGTGGGTAGGTACCTGTGTTACAAGCCGGCAAGGGGTCCATGATAGCTAAAAACATCTCCAGTTTACTTCTTTGGTCTTCATATCTTTGGTGCGGTTTGTCTCGTCGGCTGGATCCATACTGCTGATAAGCAATACGCGGATATCCTACAGGCAAGTGGACAGGATAAGACCTGGTGGTAAGTACCCAGAGACCTGTGTGTTACAAATTAGCTGACCAGATTGACCCTTCAAACAGGGGCATCTACTCCGCTCAGACAATGGTCGATAACCTAGGCTTTACTCTCACACCGGACTCTATGATCTCATTCCGCACTGCCAAGTGGCCCATGATCCTCATGAGCTTCCTCGCATTCGCTGGAAACACGCTCTATCCTGTCTTTCTGCGTTTGGGCATATGGGTCATGTCAAAGTTAGTACCAAAGACCTCACCTACACAAGAGTCCCTCGCATTCCTGCTCAACTATCCTCGTCGATGCTACATGTTGCTCTTCCCTAGCGGTCCGACGTGGATCCTCTTCGGTATCATCTTCGCTCTCAACTTCATCGACATCCTTCTCATAATAGTTCTCGACCTCTCCAATCCCGAAGTTGCCTCTCTTCCGCTTTCTCAGCGCATCCCAGCCGCTATCTTCCAGGCTGCATCAGCGCGCCATACTGGTACCGCTAGCTTCAATCTTGCAAACGTCAGCCCCGCTGTGCAGCTCAGCTTACTGATCATGATGTATATCGCCGTTTTCCCCATCGCGATCAGTATTCGCGCATCAAATGCTTATGAGGAGAAGTCCCTTGGTCTTTGGGACGAAGAGAAGTCTCTAGATGAGAAGCATAGCAAGACTTATCTCTTGACTCATATGAAGAACCAGCTTGGCTTCGACCTTTGGTATATTTTCTTGGGAACTTTCTGTATATGTATTTCTGAGTCGACGAGGATCGCAGATGTCAACGAGCCTGTAAGTGCGCTTCCAAGTGTCATGGCGATGATATGATTTGACATTGGTCTTAGGCTTTCTCGGTATTTTCGGTCCTGTTCGAAGTTACCTCTGCATAGTAAGTGTTGCTTTGGCGGGATCGGCATGGGAGACAGGAGCTAACCCTCTGGCCAGCGGAAATGTTGGGCTGAGTCTTGGGTACCCAACAGTGAGCACCTCACTATGCGGCATGTTTGGAACGTTTGGAAAAGCAGTCATCTGTCTGATGATGATTCGAGGGCGTCACCGTGGATTACCATATGCCCTCGATCGTGCCATAATGCTCCCCACTGGACAGATTATTGAGAACTGAATAGTTCTCGATAGGATATCGAGACTCTGGCAGGCAGTCGTTATTGTTCTGGATTTAAAATGCGATATGCTTCCAGGGACTTCTCTAATGATCCAACTTGACTTCTTGGTATAAGATTTTCTTGATGCCAGGCAAGTATAATTAGAGAATGGCACAAAAATCTCAGCAAACACAAGCGATAATGTCCACGGAGTATTGATCCAAGATTCCTAAGAAACTTTGTGGTAGGACCATTCCCATGATTACGATCAATGCAAGCCTGGAGAAAATCCTAGATTAGACGAACTGATTATGCAGACGATGGCCTTTTGTCTCATTAACCTGATGCCATTTCAAGACCGGTATTCGAGGGATTAAATAGAAGTTTCGTTCCATTAAACATCCAGCATCTTGATTGGCGCGCTCGGAAAATGAGCTTTGCCATTGGTCCATTTCCGCCGGTACAGTCAGACCTGACCCTCCGGAGACATGGAATAAAGAACTTATCAAAAGCGATGATCAGCTCGAGATTCTTTTCGGTCAAAAGTTCATCTCAGTGGATATTTCGGATTCTCAGGTTTCTAACTGGTTCAGCGTCGATCGGTGAAACCCCTTCGCCTCAAAGTCCAGTTTAATAAGCAACCAACTCGTCGAAGGCGTACATTTTCCCTTCGTGTGCCGCAAGATAAACATGGAACGAGTTACATTTGGAGCCAAATCGGCATCTAGTGCTGACATTAAAAAACATATCGGCATGAATCACTCAATACTGAGCTGTAACCCCGTTATCTCGATCGAGATCAATCGCAAACAAAATTAGATCCTCCGATCAACTAATAAAGGGCCAAAGTTCATCTTGCCCGGCATGCTCATCACAGTCCGGATATAATATCACTGTGAATCTCACATCAAAGGAGTACCGACGTCCCCAATACCTTGTATCTTCACTAAGATGGCGAATAACACGATCTTCATGTCTCCTGAAGAGTCGGAGCGTATCCAACGCACAATCCAAGAAGTTGCGAGGCTGCGTGAAGAACAGAAAGGCCAGTCAAGGGAACCTACAGATCCCAAATCCTTGATCGAGCAGGCTATCTCCACGTCTCTTATGCAAGAGATGTCTTCTGCAGCCTTTGGGCTTGGTACGCCAAGAAAGACTCGAGAGACTATGGTAGCTTATGGTATAGGGAAGCAATATCCCCCCAGTACATCCAAACTTGCAGATCTACAACCAATGGCCATCAAGGACCTGAGAATGGAAACGCACCATCGGGGCTTCTTTCTTTCCTTGCGCCGTGTATCGCCCGTATCTATACTTCAGGCATCCTCCTGGACTGTCGTCAAAGGCCAGTCGTCTGACGAGGTGGAGCGGCTGGAGGTTTTTCTTCATACATCGCAGTACGGCGACAATACCCTGGAGATTTCCTCTGATCTGGTGATCAAAGAACCATACTACACTCTCAATGCCCAAGGAGAATGCACAATTCGGATAGATCATCCATCTGATCTGATCGTTATCGCGATCTCCGAGAACCCAGAGTCGTGGCGGCACAAGGAGCATTACTCTGGAGGACCAGACCTTGTGTCTCCAGACGACTTCAAGAAGAAGGGCAACTCTGCACTTCTCAAGAAAAAGAACTATGCCGAAGCTTATTCCTGGTATACAGAGGGCTTGAAGCTGGCAGAGAGTGACGAAAGAGGCAAGACATTACGCAATGATCTGCAACGAAACCGAGCTCATGTCAACCTCCAACTTCAGAGATTCGATGAAGCAATATCGGATGCCTTGGACTCTATAACCAGTAACGAGACGAACGAGCTTAAGGGTCTTGATGCCAAGGCATATAATCGTGCAGGGCTTGCGGCATATTCTCAAGGCGAGTTCCTCAAGGCTCGGTGTTACTTCAAACAGCAAGAGAGACTCCAACCTGATGACCAGCAACCCAAGCTACATCTACGAAGAGTCAATGCAAGGCTACAAGAGGAAGCTAACGGGACTTACAATATGAGCAGAATCGTGAGCAATCTGTCCAAGACAGGAGGCAGGCCCGATGCAGCCTCGTACGGCGGTCCAACAGAGATCAAAGACAGCCCAGGATCTGGTCGCGGTCTTTTTGCAACACAAAACATCGAACCAAACGAGATAATCCTGTGCGAAAAGGCGTTCTGTGCGGCCTGGAGTCACGAGGCTGACACGTTCACAGCGCTGGCGTGTGATCTTCGAGAAGACGCTGCCATCAAAGTCTTTCCCACGGGTTTGCATAAAGCCGTTGTGAGAAAACTTCTCAACAATCCATCGCAGGTCGAGAAGGTACTTCGTCTACATGGAGACTACCATGGACTTGGGGGGAAATTGCAGGAAGTCGACGGTTCACCTGTAATCGACACGTTTCAGGTACATGATATCATCCAACGCAACGCCTTTGGCTTGGGCCAACAAACCGAGGATGAAGATGTCAGCAACGCTAGTACTGGTCTTTGGATACGGGCATCTTACATCAACCACTCTTGTATTCCCAATGCAAAGAAGGATTTCGTTGGTGATCTCATCATCTTTCGCGCTATAAGAAGAATTGTAACTGGTGAAGAGATCACCCACAGCTATGATGAGTCGAGTGACTATGAGGCAAGAAAGACAAACATTCGGAGGACATGGAACTTTGAATGTCGCTGTCAGCTTTGTCTTGTTGAGGGAGCAGAGAGCGAAAATATCCGGAAAGGAAGGCGGCAGGCTGAAGAGAAGGCAAACTACTTTGCAAAAGCAAACAGCCCTTATGATGCGAGTAGGATCATGGTGGGAAGGTCAAAGATGCTACGTCAGACACTCAACGAGACGTATGATGAGAAGAGCTATAAGGGACTACCGCGTCGGGCACTTGCAGTGATAGACGAGTGGCTCCGGATAGCCAGTACCAGGTAGTTGTTACATGTCGGAAAATACAAGAGATATCCAGAGTCTAAGCTAAGATACCTCATTGTTAACTCATACGATGTAGCTCTGTCCGTGGCGTTTCCTCTGTCTCGCAGTGCGTTATGGCTCCACCGCCTGCCAAAGTTATTCAATAAGTAAACATTACCAAGGTATTCAATGTGACTGTTTGTACAAAACCATTGTCTACGATGCGTGACATTCTTACAGTAAAGTACACGTTCCGTGTTCTTGCAGAGATCAAGGCCATTGTTTACATAACCAATAGATAGGATTATTCTATATGTTCCAAGGGGCATATGCTCGTGGAAACGTTCACAGGGAATGTATAATGAATACTACATATGTACAACCATTGCAGATCAGACCTTCTGAAACATGATGAGGAGGAAGATCATCATATCATACCATGTCAAATCGTTGCATGAGGCAACCTGCCTCTCAATGTATGTAAGCGCCAAGCCAACCAGGCATTGGGCATGTCGTACGCGCAAGCCGAGTATCCCGGTCCACTCACATGTCAGCGCCGAGACTCTCCAACTACCAGTGATTCTGAAGGAGGCCGCGGATCTGAAATATGCAGGCAACGTGGCGCAATAAGGGACATCGTCTCGTAACCCAAGCCTCTTGTTTATTTCGCCCAGCCTGAGACGTGCATAACCGCTGGGAGGAAAGATGCCGTTTCCGTTCTTGGCCAGGGTTTACCCCATAATATGCGGGAGGCCAAGGCGGTAAAATGCGGGCGGGAGTGATCAGATAGCCGACTCCTCCGCATTGTGGTGAGGTTCAGGCTTGTGAGGCCTCTCGTGAAGATAACTTCATCATCCGACTTTGTATCTTGGCACATATGCATGTCTCGCACTGGAACACAGCCTGAGAGATGGAAAGAGGAGGAGAGTGCGGGGTTGGGTGAGGGATGAGTTGTATATAAAGACGCCGTTCTCTGTTCTACAATTGTTCAAAACAGTTCACATCATCACAGTTCCTCCTTTCTCCTTCAACGAAACTTGTCTCTCTACTCTCAACAACCTTCAAAATGGGCAGACTCGACAACGACAACTGGCTGTACCCAGGCGACAGCCTCACCAGCGATAGCGGCAGCAACGAATTCAGGATGCAAGAAGACGGCAAGATCGCTATCTACTGGGAAGGTGAATTTGTGTGGCAGAACACAGAAGACCAGCGCGACGACATCAAGGGCGTTCATCTTCAAGATGACGGAAACTTTGTCTTGTAGTAAGTATTTTTCCCGTGAAAAAGGGCATTGCAGGAGCTGATGGTCATTCTAGTACCCATGACGACGAAGCTGTTTGGGCTTCTGACACTTGTGGCCACGGCGATGAGGTCTATCTCGCTGTGCAGGATGATGGAAATGTAGTCTTGTACAAGGGCGAGGATGATGAGGCAGAGGCCATCTGGGCGACTAGCACCAACCAGATTTAAGCGTCTCAGGCTAGTTATTCATCTGTAGAGAAGACGAGGAATAAAAAAAACAACGATATCACCATGGTACCCATAAGTGCCTCATGATTCAAGGTGGGATGTTTCCTGAAACTGATCTAATCTGTGAATGTCACGTTTCATTGATTGTCGGCTTGATATTGGTTATTCTGAGCATCGATCAGACATCATCAAGAGCCACGCCCGGTTAGCTCAATCGGTAGAGCGTGAGACTCTTACGAGTACGCGATCTCAAGGTTGCGGGTTCGACCCCCGCATCGGGCTGTTCCTATATTCGATTGCGAGCGTTAGCGAGGCTTTCATTTTTGCATTTTTGACTATCACTACCTCCAATTTTCTTATGTCCATCCCCACGTGCATTGTTGAATGGATGGAAGAATAAAGCTGGTGACGCGTAATGCTTCAATCACTTTGAGTTTGTCTTTCTACTTGGAACAGATTTTGAGTTTATGCTCCGCGGACCCCGCCCCTGCTGTGAGGCTGTGATGTCGCCATCTCCGGAGCGCCATTATCATTTCATCTTCATACAGATCAACACACTGTAATCTTCAAGAACAACCATGCGCATAGAAAAGTTTCCCTTATCTCCGCCTGGCTTGGAAGAGCTGGTAGCTAAACTTCAAGCACCCTTGGCAGCCAATTATGAGCACTCCACAGTGAGTGTTGTGTCCTGCCCGGATCTTCGGCAAGCGCCCTACCATCTAGCTACCGAGGGGTTATCAGGAGATGAGAAGATAGCAGATGTAGGAGGTCAACCGAATTTGTTCCCGCGCCCAAAGATGGATTGCGTTTGGTCCATGACTGAGCTTGCGGAGGCTATGGACATGGATCCTGCGAAGGGGGGATTACTTGGTGCTGGAGCTGGCCCGCATCCCGTTATCGGGCAGAACTGTGAACTTGCGCCAAATATTGGCTGGCAAGGCAGCTTTGAGAATGTCAAGAATGAGAGTCGCTATGCAAAGATCGACAAGGAGACAAGCGCTGTGCATGTCGACAAGAGTCCTTCTTTGGACTGCGCCTTGATGATCAACTTGTTCGGCTCCTCAGGCAATCCAGGACCTGTGATCAAGATCACAGCTCGAAAGAGGACCGGCTCTGAAAGAAGTTTTGCAGAGTGTATCCGAAAAGGTCTCCGTCTAGCCTACGGTGATGAGCAGACTGTCAGTCTCGGTGGACTCTTCTTGGTCAAGAAAGGCAAGGCAAAATACCATATCATGCCTGACTTCCCCACCGAGAAAGATTTGCCATTCAATAATCGCAAAGATGTTGATAGTTGGTTGACCTTTCACGACTTTGACGCACCAATGCTTTGTTTGTCAGTCCTGCATTCGGCTGATCGTGAAGGAAGGATGGGTTTGCGGATTGAGCATACACATTGTTACGCTGCAGACGGGAAAAATGCTGGAGGTCATTATCATTATGATTTGGACGATACGGAGGATGATATTGAGTATGAGGCGTATTTCAATACTGCCAAAATGATATATCGACTAGACAGGCCAAATTGATTCTGGTGAGCTTACCCTGAACCTGCCAGGAGTTTTGGAATCTGTTTTTTCCTGTTCCCCCACAGCACCTCATAAGGGTCAGCGAACCGTGACAAAGTTTGTATGAGAGACATCAGATTAAGTTCTGTTCGTTGCTCCTGCCAATGAAAGTCAATAATAAAACCGTTGCGAATAACGGCGTTCAACAGGCAAATGGTCTACATGTTTTGGAATTGTCGCGTCACTCTCAACCAATCATAAGTCGTTGCGGGCGAATGGTTTAGTGGTATAATACTCCCTTAGCATGTTCTCTTTCAAGAGATGTCCTTCTGGGAGTGGTCCAGGGTTCGATTCCCTGTTCGTCCAAGACAGGTGGTTTAAACCCACCATTATCCGCTTCTTTTTTCTCGATTGATCCTTTTTGCCCTTCATCCTCACCATCAATGCGATGATCCGGTCATGGATCAGTACAATTCAGCTAATCCTTTTGCCCGGGTACTGCATGCGAGTCCTTCCCCAGATTGGGTACCTCGTCATTGAATCGCACGTTTTCAACTCGTGATGCTCGTATACGAACTGCTGACAATCAGTCAGAACACCACGGCACAACCCATGATTTCTCGTATCCTGCCTTACGAGACTGCAGGTCATAAGTTCTAAGTCAAATAAAAATAAAAATAAAAATAAAGCTGACCCTTGATCCCAGTCTCGTTTTTTTGCCAAGACCCTAAGCAAAACCTTCAAAAGGCTTGCAGCCGCAACGGGATAGCCGATGCGGCTTGAAAGATACTAGCGCTGACTTTATCGTGTTCAAAATGTCCGGTTGCGACGTTGACAGGTGCTGCATGAGGAGATCCCCGGTCTGTAAGATCTGGAGAACAACGTTGCAGAATGTTGGATGTTGAAGCTGCATCATTGAAGGCTGAGCATGACTCTGGAGAGATAGGGGTCTTGAGGCGGCTGTCATTCTGTATTGGGCATTGGCCGAAGCCATCGTCAATAGTCAACGGTGGCTAGCATTCAAGTGGCACGATCAAGTCCGTATCCAAAAGTGACGGAACCAACGCCATCACCAACGTTGCAGCTCTTCTAGGCTATCAATTCGTGAGATTAGAGGCGCCTGCCAAGTCAATACCTGAAGAAAGAATCGAAGCATTGGATGCACGTTATTGAGCTAGCAGATTGTATTGCATGACATGTTACGACGTGTTATTTCCACATATTGTACATCTCCAATACAGTGCAAGCCAGCAAAATACAGGCGCAAATGTTTTGTCCAACCCACCGTCATGTCCATGTCACAAATCGTGTGTCGCCAAGAAAAATAGGCGCACTGCATCGCTTCCATATCACATTACTCACAGAAACTCCGCCCCATCCAATCTATTACTTCTGCCAGGTTTCAAGGATACGTCTCACCAGCCGTATTGTGCGACATTTTGTTCCACGCAATCAGGGAGTTATTTACTCCTTACAGTTGCAGTAGATATTACAAGAATTCCGATATTCCCACGGCAAGTCGGCAGTTTTTAATTTGTTGCATGGGGGATCCCCGCGGATCGCCGTGCCGAAAGAAGTGATGTCAAAAAAGAGCTTGCGCGGCGGCTTGACTCGCAGTGTGGATCTGGAACTCAATAGAGGCTTCTGTTCAGCTGGGTACCAAACCTTTTTTGTGGCGTCTCGTCATGTTTCTGGCACGTTGCAATGGCGTTATTCCACTGGGCGCGCTACTATTTTGAGCAGAAGCTGGGCTTGCATTCCAGCGGCTACCGGTTTACCAACCGCCACTGATTGACGCAAGGATAATGCAAATGCTGTCGCAGTTGTTTTACGGTATGAATCATGTTTCAGATAAAACAGAGGGCGAGATAGGGAGGGGTTTCACGTTTTACGGCAGATCCAGTAGCAGGGTCGAGAACTGCGGAGACCCGGTTAGATCGGATGGTACAAGGGATCCAAGGAGAGAGAAGAACTGACATGCTTGGCGAAAGCTTGACCACGCGGCGTCTAAACAACCTTGACCTTGACCTTGGTTTTGTGGGTGTTATGACGAAACGGAATACGATACGATGTGGGTTCGTATGACTAGCACCAACTGTCTCTCCCGTATATCATTCAAGCTATGGCCGCTTGAGTTTATTCGCCCCGTCAACTCTACCTCTCTTTCATGTTCACAGCGGCTTGATGACACCACCATGCGGTCTCACAACCACTTGCTGCGCGGCGTGCTAACGTTCGTGGCCATCTTGACTTTCTGCATTATTCTTACAACAATATTTCATATTAAAATATCCGACGGTCTATCAATCACACCAATCCAAGAACGGCCTTTCTTCTATGAGGAGCAACCCCCACCTGAAGATCTCAATCGCTCCGAACCGCCAAAGAAGACATCGCCAAAGGAGCCTTTCCATCGACGACCTCAACACAAAGATGATAATGATAAGAAGAAGGATCAATCGAATACTCAAGATGACTACTACGATCTCCGCCTCGACCGTGGCGACGATGCTGAGGATAAACCATACTACGACTACCATCTCTTGACCAGCCTACGGAATAACATGGGCTTTTATAACAAGATTGATGCGAGAAAGACTGGTCATAAGCTTTTTAATCCGACAATACTTGAGCTTCCTCGCGATGCTAATATCACTCATGACTTTCTCGTCATCGCTCGCACAACGCATGTCGCAAAGGAAATCAACGGCAAAAAGTACAAAGTTGCTCGTCAAGTCGCTACCTTTGCGAACCTGACCACCAACTACCTTGACCGACCTGTCATCAGGACCGGTGAATGGTCTACACTGCTGCTGGAGGACTTTGGTGGACCTGAACATCACTGCAAGAGGCAACCCGACATGGATAAGTACGTCGGCCCAGAAGACATGAAACTATTCTGGACACGCGCCGGCGAACCTCTTCTCATTTTCACTCATCAAGTCGACGATGAGACAATGTGTCAAGGCCAATTCCTCATTGACGTACGCGCCGCCCTCCCCGAGCTCGAACAAGCCCTCGGCCCCGACTTTTCATCCCGTCTTCCCCCAATCCGCTTCGCCGAACCAACAGGTCTCGCTCGCGAACCAGCACCAGGCCAAGAAAACCACCCTCGATACCAGCGCGAGAAGAACTGGGCGCTAGCTCAGTCCCCCTTTAGTCCAGACTCCGAGCTTCTAATGATGGTGGAGCCGGGACAATTATTCCGTTGGAAATCCGCCGACGAGCCCGTCGAACCCATCGTCGCGGTTGACGACCAGCAATCAGCTGTTGAAGAACCGTACCCACCGACGGCCAAGCCGGGAAAGACTTGGCACGGCAAGAAGAGGAAGACATGCATCCACGACGTCATGATCGACGATAGCCACGTCCACCAGAGCTCACCCATGCTAAGTGTCACAATGTGCAACCGCGGAAAATGCGAACCCGATGAGCAAAACACCGTGTTGATGGGCATCGTGCAGCGCCGACAAGACTTCCCGGGCGCTTCGTTTACATGGTATGACCGTCGGATAGCAGTGTACGAATCAGTAGCGCCGTACCGCATGATCAGCGTCGGCAAGAAGCTCACGTACCACGGAGAATCGGACCTCAGCTATTCATGGACGGGCTCCATGTCGTACTACACCAACCAGACCGAGTTCCCACCGTCGAACCACGGATATCTCGACGATGAGGTCTGGCTGGGCTTTGGCGTCAAGGATGCAGCCGCTGGGTGGCTGGATGTTCGGGCCAAGGATCTCATTGCAGATCATTACATGTGTCAGGGGGCATCGGTGGAATACAGGTATTATAGACAAGGTATTTCGGCATAGCGCGGTGTGTTTTTTTGGGTTGGCGTTAGAGGGACTAGACTATGGACACTGCTTCTCTTTGTTCTGTTGACTAGAGATAATTCGATACCAAATTTTATTATTTTGATAATCATGAATATCCTGTGTTGGTTGTTTGATGTTTGTCAGACTATTGATGGACAGATTTTGTTAGTGTCGGTCAACTGCCGAAACAGGTTTAGACCCAAGGGGTAAACGAAACGGTAGTTGGTGCAATACGAGAATTTCAAATGGAGATAACCCAAGAATGATATGACATGTTTTCCGCCTAGTAAAAATAGCAGTCAATAGTCACGATTAAACGAGTCAGGCGTTAACCGTCAATTCAATGATAAGGGGTTGGTCTAGATCTGTCGCATTGCAACAACTGACCGCAGAACTACGGTGCAGTCACGTCACAGACGATCATCCATTTAGTAAACCCAAAAACCTGGCATAAACTGGAGCAAGATTATACTTCTCCAATTTGATTGAATGCGTTAGTGAGTTCTGACGTTGATCCGGCATCTCGGCCAATTATGGAGAAAAAGACTCAAGATCGACCCACGGATACACGGCAAAATGCTGTCGCGTCTTCATCAAAAATATCGGCTAAAACGGCTCAGACTAACCAACGGAGAGATGTTTCAGAACACGAGAATCGCATAAATTTCGTCTCGCGTATATAATACAAGGGAGAACGAAATGATAGGAACTCGTTACGAGTCTTGTTACGAATGAACGATGCAGGGGTTGGAGGATGAACATTTTATTACACCAACAGAGTTTATATCACAATCCAGTCCTGGAACTCTATTCTTCGCGTAATGCTGAGAGATGTGATTAGGATTTGTTGGGGGCTTGGATGTCTTCCACGTCTTCGTCGTCGATTCGTTTTGCGCGGCGTGCTGCGATGCCGACATCTTCGACGTTGGAAAAGTCCGCGACGCCAAAGACTTCATCCATGCGTTCCAGTGAGATCTGTGAATCATTCGAGTCAGATTCTGGGTGAGTGCATGCATGGGGATGACTTACGCCCTTGGTTTCTGGGATCCAGTATGCAGCAATCGCCATGAACAGGTTAAACGATCCAAAGATGAAGTACGCTCTCCATGGATCGTGCAAAAGCATGACTGGTGTTGACTTTGATACTGCAAGGTTATGTACCCAGTGAGTAAAGGATGCGAGGGCAACGTTGTATGCACGAAGTCGATTCGTTGGAATTTCAGAGACATAGATCCATGCTATGGAGATCAGTACGATAACCAGACCGCCAAAGTCTGAAAACTTACAGACAGGACCCCAACTCATGTTGAATGCCGCAGCAAAGATGTATATCATCGCCAAAGCAGCAATCCCCGCTGGAGGAGGATGATCGCCCTCTCCAGGCTCAGGACCGAAGCGGAGATACTAGCAACGTCAGTGGGAGTGAAAAGGGGGAGCGGATTACATACAAAACCGACGAAGAACATGCAGAATGCTTGGATTGCACCGCCGAACATGAATGACTTGCGACGACCGAGGGAATCGGCGAGGAAGAAGATGAAGATCAAACATGTAACGACTTTGACGACGCCGTAGATCTGAAAAGTGTCAGTGAGTGATGGGGGGAGAAGCTGTAAAGGTTCTTACTCCTTGTGCGAACAGTGCAGTTGTTGTACTACTGAGACCTAAACCGCTGAAGATCTATCAAACATTAACGTGAGCACCTGACGAGCATAAGAAAAGACTTACAGTTGGTGCGTAGTAGTTAATAGCACCAGTCTGCACTTCGTTAGCAACCATTTGTCCAAACTGTCCAGCTGTAGAAGTAACTCACCCCCGTCCATTGCCCAAGCGTAACAATAGCCACCGTCAAAAGCGCTCTCTTCCTATTCCACGGTAAAGTCCAACACTCTTTCTGAATAGCCCAGAACCCCGTATCCTGCATGACCTCCCTCTCCTGATCAATCTGCGTCTTCAACTCCAACAGCTCCTGCTGAATATACGCATGATCCACCGGCAACTTTCTCACATCTGAAAGAACAGCTCCAGCCTTCTCCCACTGATCTCGAGACGCTAGCCAGCGTGGCGATTCTGGACAGAAGAGCATGCTGAAGAAGAGTAATGCTGGACAGATGGATTGGCACGCTAGGGGGACCATCCATGTTGCTTTACCGGGGAGATGCAGAAGGGAGCCGTAGTTGATGAAGTAGGCTGTCATGCCGCCGAGGACGAGGAGGAGTTGGAAGAAGCCGACGAGAAAACCGCGGATTGCGCGGGGGGAGTTTTCGGAGACGTATGTTGGAGCGAGCATTGTTCCTGCGCCGAGACCGAGACCTTCGACGAATCTGCAGCCATCAACATCTAGTCATGAAGCGCTGGTTGATGTCATGGAACTTACCGTCCGATATAGAAGACTGAGAGGTGACCGTAAGAAAACGCTTGCATGATACCACCGATGAAACCCGTCACCGCAACAAGAAGCAGCGCTGGCTTTCGACCCTTGCGATCGGCAAATGGACTGGACAGGAGAGCTCCAGCGATAGCACCGGCTTGCATTGTCGTGACGAGGTTTCCTGCTAGATCAGCTGCGTCTTCTTTTGGCCGAGTGTCAAGACCAAACTCCCTGTTAAACCTGTGTCAGCGGGGGTCCCATCGCAAGGCAGCTTTGAAACAAACCGTTTGAAGTCTGGCATAGCCAGCACGCCACCAATGATACCTGCATCGACTCCAAACAGCGCTCCAGCAAAACACGCCTATAAATGTTAGTCCACTATCCCTGAATCATTGCAGCGAATATCCTACTGAAGCCGTCAAAGCGATGACACGCCAGTTGTAAATCTCCGGCGGATCAACACGGATAGCATCATTGCGCACAATGCGCCGAAACATGCCATGTATCGTCATCTTCACTCACTTCTATCGGATAAGAGATTAAAGAAGGATTGACGATAGGAATTAAGCTTACGAGAGCACCATGGTTTTAAGTAGTGGAGACAATGAAGGTCAACACCCTCTTTTACGGGAAGGCAAACAAGCATAATGCGGGGTGTAGATCATGTCCTGGGGTAGAACATACCGGCGGGGAGTCTCGGGCGCGTGATTCGATGATGGGCTTGGCGGACGACGCGGGGAGTCTCGGGTAGAGGCGTAGGCTATCGGTTTGGAGGGGTTTTGATGTATAGGTCAGCAAGTATTGCAGAATACAGAAGCATTGTGCGCTGTTCGCTTGGTTTATTGAGGCCGCTGGTTGGGGTATGCATAATCTCGGAGCTCTTACGTTGGGGGCTGAGCGGGAGGGCTGCCTCTTGCGCCCGTAATACAACAAATCACCGTGCATGATGTAACCTGTCTCGTATATTCGTTCACTTCAGTATCTGGGCAACAAAATCCCACTGCAAGATACAGTTGATTGTGCATTAAGGGTATCACAAATCACATTCAACACCGCCCCAATCGTACAAAGCCTCGCTGTCAGGTCTTCCGACAAAGCAGCGTCACCGATGCTGACCATCCCAAAGTGCATCTGGGTTCTCCCAAATCTGTCCCAGTTCTGATCTTAATGAAGGTGTAGGCCAACCACATCTCTTCTGACATGTATCCAGCATTTCTAATACACATTCACGCTCTCGGGGATTCTGCATGAACATCCCGGCTGCATAAGCTGTCAGATTATACAAATCCAAAGATTGCATTGGGGACCTACCAATGAAGAGACATTGCGAGGACAGCATGCTCGATGCATCCTCTGTAAGCGTCATGCCAATTCCGCATACCATCTTTATACTCTCTTGAATCTCCTTCTGGCGCTTGAGTAGGCCTTGGATGCCGTCTAAATGAGGTTCATGTGCGGTGATGAGGATCTTGGAGCAATGGTGAAGCTGCACAGCGAGTCCTGTCTCAATCAGTATCAGGCCCAGCTTCACAGTTGGTGATTGCTTACCAAAGCATTGAGGATGTATCAAATGTGGCTGAAACAGTTCACTCTCCCGATTCCCCATGGTCGGCAACGCTGAGAACTCAATTGTTAGATGAGACTGCCACTCATCCAACATCTTCCTCAACGCCTTCGCCCAACCAATCCTCCCAGTCAGCCCCTCCACTTCAACAGACGAATCAACGGCGCAAAAGTTAATAACCTGCGCCATTATCCATACAGCACGAGAAGCTAACTCATGACTATCTAGATCCGCGTATCCCTTCTTGGGCATCCATGTACTATATGTTCTCCTCTTCTCACGGAAAGCAACCCAAATATCCTGTCGTAACCAAGCCCACCACGTCGTACTTTCAAGGCTCGATGTTTCAACTTCAATCTGGCGAGATCTCAAGATCCAGAAGACACCTTGGAGATGTTGTTGCCAATCTTTGCGTGACCCTCGTAGCATCTCATACGTTGAGACCATAAGCGTTGTCGCCATGAGTTCCTGACTATTCTGATACGTCGAATAACGCATAGCTTTCTGAACATAGTGAAGAGTTTGGTAGTAATACTGCAGTGCAGTGTTTTGCGACGGACGCTGATTGGAAGGGATGGTTTCGTCGAGGGATTGGTGATAGCATGATAATGCGAGAATGGCGTTGAGAAGACCCGCATTTCGGACTGCTAGATGAGGAACTCGCGTAGAAAATGTCCGAGCTGGATCGAACAAGTCAAGCTGATAAGAGATCAGTATGCATGCACCTGCAGAACGTGACCAACATACCCATGAACATATGCGGTGCAAGAAGTTCTGAAACAAGGTCTGTTCTCGATCGAGGAGTGATATACTCCGCGGGGCCTGCCATAAGCTTTCTTCGGAAACATTCGCTGCATGGTCATTGACTGCATCCCGGGTCGGTGGTTGAGCATCGATGATCCTTGTTGCTTTCTGCAATGGCGTGATGTCGCTATCTGCTTGACCATCGGGCGATGTATCGAGTAGTTCGCCGTCGAGGCCCAAGGGTGCATCAGCGTCTGGGAAGGCTTCGTTCGATGCATCGTTGGCGAGGATGCCGAACCATCGAACTGCAGCGACGCTGGCTGATGCTGCTGGTGTTGTTGAGTTTGAGTCGGATTGTCCTCCAGACCAGTCATAGTAGGGTAGCTGCTGTGCCTGAACATTCGCATCCCAGTTCAAACCCTCAGCAACATGTACATTCTGAGCAGCACCCAAACCGGCGTGCGACTGCGACGCAGCAATCGATCGCACAGTCTGCGTCAACTCATCCTGCGAACTAATAATCTGCCCCAACTGTCTCAGGATCTCCAGACTCGCAGGATCAAAGCTGCCATAAACGTCAGCATTTGTCTTCCAAGCAGGGATGAACTCACGTAGAATGATCCTTCTCAGTATTATCATACGAACAAGAAATATTCAACGACGCACAGAATCCACACGTCGGCTGCACATTATCACACTTTGTCTTACGCGCTCTGCATACATGACACGCCTTGAGACTCCTCTTCCTGGGATATCGCGGATCGGACGCGGGTTGACGCGGTCGCTTGCGTGCATTGTCCTCCGACATTGTGAGGATGTAAGGATCGGGGAGATGTGTGATTACTTCCCGACGAGTTGAGGGGGGAAATGTCTTGGCGGTGTTGGTCATGAGAATAGGATATGCACGTGCTGTGTGACCCCTCACGGGGAGTCTCGGGTATGGGGAAGTGAAACGCAGATCTGGGGAGATCGGCGGGAGAAGGATTCTGTGAGACGAATTAAAACAAGACGATTCCCATGTTTGCTCGATATTTACTTTTGCAGTCTCGGGTTGTCATTTATTGAGTTGATTGTTGGTGAACTTACCAGCCACCAAAGATGGGCGAACTCTCTGAGCCTCCCAATGGCCATGTCAAAAACAGCGTCTCGTGGCAAACAGCTCATTTAAAAACCCGACCAAAACACTTCTCAACAGACATTCTCATCGCAGGCGGTGGATTGGGCGGTGTCGCAGCTGCGCTCGGAGCTCTCCGTCGAGGCCGGCATGTTTTTCTCACTGAAGAATATGACTGGCTAGGCGGCCAATTGACCAGCCAAGCTGTACCTCCTGATGAACATACCTGGGTTGAGCAATTCGGCGTAACACGGTCGTATCGTGCTCTACGTGATGGCATACGACAGTATTATCGCGATAATTACCCGTTGACAGAGGAGGCGAGACGAAGGGCGCAGTTGAATCCTGGGGCGGGACATGTCAGCAAACTTTGTCATGAGCCGAGAGTTGCTGTGGCTGTTATCGAAGCCATGCTCATGCCGTTTATCGGTAGTGGACTTCTCACTGTTAAGAAATGCGTCAAGGCTGTTTCTTGTGAGATGGTTGGGCAAGTTGTGAGGTCTGTGGAGTTCCGAAAACTGGATGATGGAGGGACTTTCACTGTTGACGCAAAGTACGTCATTGATGCTACAGAGCTAGGAGATTTGCTACCAATCACCAAGACGCCATATGTGACGGGATTTGAGTCTCGAAAGGATACAGGAGAGCCGAGTGCGCCGGAGGAAGCGCAGCCTCAGAACTCTCAAGCTGTATCGATTTGTTTCGCCGTGGATCACATCGAGGGCGAAGACCATACAATTCCCAAGCCTGAGAGATACGATCACTGGAGAAGCTGTCATCCTGACTTTTGGGGTGCGCCATTGCTTGGCCTCAAAGCACCGCATCCTCGAACTCTTGAGATTGTTGAGCGAGAGTTTACGCCAAATCCGAACGATGATCCAGCTTCAGTGATTTCAGACCAGAGAAAGTCAGGAGGCGATATGAATCTCTGGACATTTCGACGAATTGCAGCCAAAGACAACTTTATCCCTGGGGTGTATCGTTCAGATATCTGCCTTGTAAACTGGCCCATGATCGACTACTTCGAAAAGCCTATCATCGATGTCTCAGAGGCTGAACTTCAAGAACGTCTCGCTGAAGCTGCGTCTTTGTCGTACAGTATGCTGTACTACCTCCAAACAGACTGCCCACGCGCCGATGGAAAGGGTACAGGCTACCCTGGTCTTCGCTTGAGAGGTGATATCACAGGTACAGAACACGGTCTCGCCATGGCCCCCTACGTCCGTGAATCTCGACGCATTAAAGCTATCACCACAGTTGTGGAGCAAGATCTCTCCCTTGACGTCCGCGGTTCCAAAGGCGCAGTGCACTATCCTGATAGTGTCGGCGTAGGCATGTATCGCATCGACCTTCATCCATCGACTGGCGGTGACAACTATATCGATGTAGCCTGCTGCCCATTCGAGATTCCACTTGGTGCTTTGATACCAGTTGAGAGACCTAACTTACTCGCAGCTTCAAAGAATATCGGGACTACGCATATTACGAATGGATGTTACAGGTTACATCCTGTTGAGTGGAATATTGGTGAGGCAGCGGGGTTGTTGGCAGCGCATTGTTTGGACAAGGAATTATCGCCGCATGAAGTACGGGGGAAGAAGCAGTTGTTTCAAGAGTTTCAGGATATGATCATCAGAGAGGGTATTGAGACGGAGTGGCCTGATGTATCTGGATACTAATCAGGGTTCGTAGAGTTGCGATGGTAGGTAATGATGAGTAGAATTAGCTTAAGAGTTTTGTATCAAGACATAGATGATGGAATGAAAGATTAGTGAAATCCAACCACAGACTACTTGCAAGAGACTGCATGAAAACCCAATCTATAGCGGTAGGCACTCAAATCTCATATGGCTTTTGAAGCTGATTCCCCTCAACCTGCTCCGCAAACTTTGGAATGTGAGTAGTATGGCACCACGGCTTCAAGCTCTCTTCCTTCCGAATCGTGGCCGCAAAGCATCCCAGCCATCCCTCACGAGGCAAAGCGTTGTTTACTTCCTCGCGCGTCTTCTCATGAATGATCTTTCCGAAGTCTTTGACATTTGGATGTTCACCAACATTATCGTAGATCGTAGCCAGTTGGATGAGTTGCCCGAGAAAAGTGATTCTTCCCTCAGTGCCGAGATCTTGATGACGAATTATAGTCTCGCAAACGGCTTCGGCTTGGTCTTTGGTAGAGCCGTTGTCTTGAAGGAGGTTGAGAGCTTGGAAGCCGCCTTGAAACTCAAAAGAAAGGCGGGTTGAGGACATGTTTTCATCGGTGGTGCCGATGTCATGGAGGAGGCATGTTAGTGCCAGGGTCGAAGGGGAGAGAGTGCCAGCATGCTCTGGGAACTGCTGTCGGAGAATGACAGTCGCTGGTGGAAAGGTCTGTTAGGATGTGGAGTTCTTCGGAGGTCAGCTTGACTTACACCAGTAGTAAACTCTCATGGAATGGTTATAAGTCTGCTTCAGGAGTTTATCTTTGGCATGTTGCCGTGTCTTCTCGACAATTGGGTCGTCGTTTGGGAACTGGATGCTCTCAACATCAACGTACTCAGGTTCATTGATGTAAGGTCCATTCTTGAAGATCTTCCCGGCGTCAACTGGGACTGCAGTCCATCCATTGATGGCGACGTCGTCGGAGCTCATGTTGAGAATAGCGTAAGAATTGACAAGACACAGAGAGAGAAAATTGATAGTGAGATTGAGGATACAAAGACGAAATGAGAGAGAAATGCGACGAATAAATAGTGAAAACTCGGCGCTGTATTTCTAATCAAGACTATCAACCTGAGGACGTCGTTTGAGGGGTAACGTGCGACTACCAACCTAAGGCCGTCGGTTTTGGAGTTTTGGCCTCGATGATGATAAGGTGTGTTATGTCATCATGCCCGCTGACATCTTTGCGTCATTATCACGAGGCATAAACTTCACGTCCATTGAGTTGGAACTTCTTATAATAAATGTTAAACAGATTCCTATTTCATCAGTGAAATCACAAGCGCCTTGGAAATTTAGACCTTTCCAGCGACAAGCTCATATGAAGGCGGTGGGGCCTCAGACGCAGGCAACTCGGCCTCATGTCGAACAGCCGGAGTTGAGGGACCTGCCTCAACTTCCCTTGGTCGAAGAAGTTCCTGCAAATCCTTTCTTCCAACAGCCTTGATGAACTTGACAGCTTCTTGATTCTCTTTAGCTGTAGGATCAGCACCGTAATCCATCAACTTCGCCGTCAAGTTGTAATCAAGTTTCATCAGCGCCAGCATCAGAGGCGTTCTGTTCAGTCCATCGACCTCATTGACATCAACACCTTGTGCTAGCAGCGCCTCAACAGTGTTCTGACGGTTGACGTCGATGGAGTATGTGAGGAGCGTTTGGCCCGAGATCATGCGAACCTTGGTGTTGACGGCTCGGCTCAGAAGCGCTTGCACTACAGGGGTACTGGGCATTTCGACAGCGTGACATATAGCTGGCAGACCGAAGGTTATATCAACCGTTTCAGGACTCGCACCATTAGCCATCAACATCTTCATAACCTCAACCTTCTCGTCGTTGTTCAAAAATGGATTTCTGATAACCTTAATGAGAATAGGTTGCTGAAGCGCATCTGTCCCATCAACATCGGCACCCCCCTCGATGAGTTTCTTCACGATCTGGAATCTCTTCATTCCTATTGAAGCCTCTAGAATACTCGTGCCAAGAACATTCAACAGTTTCGCACTTGCGCCTTTGTCAAGGAGTAGTCCAACCATATCGGCGTTGCCGCTTTGGACAGCTGTGTAGAGAATGGAATGTTTGATCGCACTTTCGGCATTGGGATCGGCGCCGTGATCGAGGAGGATATTGGCAAGTTCGACGTTGCCCTTTTTGACAGCGTATACGATGATCTCCTCGCCTATTGCATCCTTGGCATTTGCGTTGGCGCCGTGGGCAAGAAGAAGACGGGTGATCTCGATGTTGTCCGTCTTGACGACCTGTACAATGACTTCCTCTCGCCTCTCATTCTTTGCATTAACTGGAGCGCCATTCTCAAGGAGAAACTTGATACCGTCCAGGTTGCCTTTAGCAACAACATCAACAAAGTAGGGCTTTCCAGTCTTTGATTTGCCGTGTACACTCTCCCCAGAATCGATAAGCATCCTGGCGATCTTGAGACTTCCAACAGAAGCAGCCTTGAATAAGGTCGGTAGCTTGTTGCTTTGTGCCCCAGCTTGTAGAAGAAGACACGCGGTTCCAACTTGATCGTATCTTATGGCGCACTTTAGTGGTGTATCCCCGTCTTCGTTTCGACCGTTGACGTTTGCGGCTTGGGAGATTAGGCCGGAGACTTGTTGCTCGTCTCCACGAGTGGCGGCTTGACAGAGCGTTGAGACCAATGGATCGTGTTTGCGGAAGCCTGATGTGAGAGCTCTAAAGAATGAGGAACCTTTGGGACGGCGACAGTTGTTTACCGGGCTTTGAACAAGTGGTGGTGAAGACATTGATGACGATGCTATGGGCGGCGATGTCGTCGTTGATGCGGGCACTGAATACGAAGGTGGTGCTACTTCTTTCTCCGCGACAGGGGTTTTCTCGCTGTTGGACATGGTATCCTTTTGGGCAGTAGTATCCGGTTTGACAAGCCTCTTGTTCAGAGCCGACTTTACTGCTTCTTGAGCTTGATGGGTAAAATAACCCGAGCCAGATGGGCCTAAAGAATCATCCTTCCTGGCTGGATATTAGAAAGTGAGTCAATATTTGGAACTGGCAACGCACCTAACGAGGCGAGTGTAAACCTCAAGCATGTCATTGTAAACACTAAGGCAGTCTTCATGTGCCTTCAAGAATTCACTGTCCGATCCTGCTACATTCTCTGGCTGCCAACTGTCGAGTTGCATACGTAGAAACTCGAGTGCTGTTTCGTAAGTCTTCAAGAGCGGAATGAGAGTGTTGCGAGTATCGCGAAGCTTTCGGCTGTCGGGTTTAACATGGAGGAGCTCTTCCAATTCGCCCATTCTGCGCTTCAGCTCATCAAGACCAGACGATATGATTTTCAGCTCAAGAACGTGCTGTTCATCTCGTTCGGCTACCTTGTCTGCGGCAGCTGCACAAGAGGCTGTGCGCTTCGAGATGGAGCTGCACAGGTTGATGAGATCGATGGAGGTTGCCGCAGTCATGATCGTGGGTTCTGGACGTTGTGTTGGTGATGGTTGATTAGATTGGGGTCAGTCTGGTAATATATAATGGGGGGAGGTAGCCAATGCTTGGCTGTCAGGTGTTATACCTGATGTGTGATATTTCGGCCGAGCTGGTCGTGGGTTGATGACGATAATTGACAGGGGCATTGACATGGGTGCGTGGCGCGGCGTAGCGTCGAGACTAACAGCCCTACAACATGATTCTCTCATGTGTACCTTTCTCGGAGCATCCTTTTCTCATCCGGCCATTTATACGAGTCAATCCTCCATCTAATCATGTTTCTATTGAGATTTCAAAGGTAGGTAGCACTTCCACATCCACCAATATCTCTGCCAATGGCCAAGTCTGCTGAAAAGCCCTACCGAATACCTCATGCACCTCAGCGGCTTGGCACAACCCAATGTGGCATAGCCACCACACAGTTGATCCTTCGTCCAGGACGTTTTGGGAAATCCTTTCGATGCTGCGTGAAATGCTTATGGATTGGCAACCTTCTCGAATGCGCACTACAAGGTTCTGGTGGTGGACCGCGTCATTAAAGTAGGACGTTAAAAACTTCGGAATCGAGGCTCTAAGTTAAGTGACCCTGTGAAGAGGTCTCTTTGGGAATGGAAGGTTGGTGGTTGGGAAAACTTGGCGGTGCCGAGAATGGTGCTTTGGCGGAAAGGCTCTACTGTGAGGTGAGCCGCCTTATGGTGTCATCCGAGGCACCAAGTGGGCAAGGGCCTTATCAGGGACTTGGGACGAAACAATATCAACAATATAATAACCGGCCATGTGATTTATCGCAAAGTGCAGTGTGGGTTCATTAGACTAGCGAACAGAACACCTGGCTACACAGGTTGGCTCACAGTATGCTATAGTACATCGCCAGTCCCTCTTTGATACATCAACCATTGTCCCCAAAAGCAACAACAAAACCAAACGTCCACGATTCTCCAACTTGACCACAACAGTAGAGATTCATCGTCTACTTCTTGACATTTCCGGAGAGGCGGGTGAGCTTGGGGTCCTTGACAAGGACAATGCCGTCAGAGACTGAAGCCTTCTTCTTCTTCTTCTTCTTGATAGAGTCCAACTCAGTGTTCTTGGTGATGACGACATAGTCCTGGTTGATAGCCTTGTTGGCATTCATCACGATAGCCCGAGGTGTCTTGGGCGCTGCGTGATCAATGATCTCGATCCAATCCTCAAAGGACTGGTCCTGCTCGATCTCGAAGTCTTCAAGCGCGCGAACAGACTTTTCGGCATCCTTTCCAGGGATCTCGGAAGCCTGGACCTTGCGGTCGAGGGGCTTCTTTGCGACCAGGATTCGAAGCATGGTATGACTTGCGTTCTGAAGTCTGAAGTTCGGTTGTCAGCACTGAAGTCATGTTCGGAGTGGTGAAGTCTCGGTTACCTTGGTTTGAAATATGTATTTCTCTTAAGAGTACGAAGGTAGCCGATGGCAGAGAGATAGGTTGTTGCAATTGTGAGGAATGTTTTGTTGTTGATGATTTGGTATTGTTGTTTGTTTAGGAGGAGAAGAATCAGAATTCTGAGTTGGGATTCTGATAGAAAGGCACACCTCGGTGGAAAAGGGAAGGTGAATGAAGGCTCTGCTGCCACTGCTCCGAGGAAAGCGTCTGTCATTGGTTATGAAAGAGAAGCCGTTTGAACAGGCCCATTGTTTGCTTTCAACCGGATGAAACTAGCCCCTATGACACTAGTCTCTCGAACAGCAGAATGTTCAGTCGAAGCTGCCAACTGTTGGCAGTGCAGGATGCTGGTCTTTGCAGATACGTGTTAATGGTTCAAAAGTAAGTTATCTATTGGAGGGAGGAAATACCCCAGCGGAGCGGTTTTAAACGCTGACCATTTTGTTCATGGACACCCCGGTACTGTTCACTCAGATGGAATGCAAAATACTTGAAATGGCTTGGCTAACTGTGAATGTCCTGCGTGTTCAGTGTCTCAGTTGGGGACGTTGTTCTTGTCCTTTGAGATTAATCCAAAGACTTGTGGCTGAGAGCTTATATCAGCACAGAGAACTTAGAGATTGATCCAAGATTGGTTTAATGGATTAATAGCACGAGAATGAATTGCTTGAGGTTTGGCTTCTCATTCTTGGACAAAAGGATTGCTTTGGTGGTTTTGCCATGCTCCTATTGCGATGCCTCGGGTCAGCCAATCGATCGGAAGCTCTTGTGAGCTGTCTCCGAAGATGGAAGGCCACTGGCTAGGTAATAGCAAGCTAAGTTAAGAACAACAACCCGAAAGACTGACATGCATACACTACTAACCCTTGAGAGCCAGGCTGTTCTCAGGGATAAGATGACGAGAAGATTTGCGCCAACAGATGTTGAAAACGCCAAAACTTACTTTCGGCGACGTATCTTGCTTCCTCTACTCTTATCCGTCCCAACACTCCGCCAAAGAGAAACCACCCTGGGTTGTTCGACCATACGCTGGGCCGCTTCTACTGGCACAACGTATCCAAGGTGAAGTCGGTCTGGAGATGGAACGGGTCCGTCGAATGAGCACAGCATTGGGATTTTAGATCACGAGGGTCGCGGACAATATGATGAACAGATAATATTTATTGACTAGACTAGATCACCAATCGAAAGAAGCTCAATATTGATATGGCTGTTCATGTTTCAGATATGAACCGGACAAAAAGGCAACAATGAAGGGTACAGAAAAGGACCACTCTTGTAATCCGATTCAAAAGAGAATCACAACACAAATAGCGAGGTATCAGATTCAAAGAAGTACGAAGGTTCGAAAACGTGAACAACCTATATCAGGCGAGCTTCATAGATCTATGACACCAGAACCGAAAGACCAGCCCAGCCCAACGCTACATATGATAGTCATGATTATGAAGCCGAGCTTATTTGTTATTATCACCCCAGTAATCATAGTAGTCATGTGGAGGGTTTTGACCATAGTCATAATAGTGGTCGCTATTATGATATGGTTCCTGGGAATATGGAATTCGTTCATCTCCAAGCGGGGGCGGACCGACAGGAGGAGGAGGAGGCGCGCCAACAGGAGGAGGAGGGGGCATGCCAACAGGCGGAGGAGGGGGCACGCCAACAGGAGGCGGAGGCGGTGGGGCTTGAGGAACAGGGGGATAGTTGTAGCTGTCCATGGGGTAGCCATGCGTCTTTGGGTAATCGGGCGGGGGAGGGACATAGTATTTATCTGGGTTTTCCGGGGGAGTTGGATCAGGGTATAGAGCCTGAAGGTCTTCATCCTTATCATAATAGTGTTCGACCCTGAAGCGTGTATCTTCTTCTGAAATTTCTTTCACATAATGCGCAACATAGCCGACTTCCATACCAGCCCCGAGGCCGTCTATGGTATCACGTTGTGGCGGTTGCGGCTACAAAGTGTTAGCCCAAGTCTTTCATGCAGAGAATTTCATCTTACCCAGTCACCGCCAACAGCGACATTGAAAATCATGAACATCTTGTTGCGGGCAATAGACTTCCAAACGTCCGGATTGCCAATTCTCTTGCCCGTGACCTGTTGAATGAGTTGGTCATCGACCCAGAACTCTATAGTCTCGTCCTCCCAGCGCCTCGGGGTGCGGTCGATGACAACTTTGTAAGTGTGCCAGTCCGTACCCGCATCTGGTAGATGGACCGACGCGGAGATACCCTCCTTCTCTTTGCAGATACCGCCAGGAGCCTTGTCACAATGAATAGCGGCATAGGTCGATAGATAGCCGTTCACGTGCTCCATGATGTCGAGCTCACCACACTCAGGCCAGTAAGGACCACCAGTGCGGTGGCTGTCACCAAGCAGCCAAAAGGCAGGCCAGATGCCCTGCTTCTTATCAAGGTTGCCATCACCAAGACGGATGGAACTTTGGATAATGGTCTTGGTAGCAGGTGTCGGGGTGAAGGTGTACGTGCTCTCGATACGACCGGATGTCCAACCCCTTTCAGCAGAGAGGTCGCGCCTCGGGATGATACGAAGGAAACCATCGCCAGTGACATGGACGTTGTTAGGGGAAGCCTTGTACTCCTGGTAATCGCTGTTCAGCTCCTTATACCATTGTTGAATGTTCCATTTGGAAGTATCTGGCAGAGAGCCAGCACTTCCGTCGAAGCTGTCCGACCATATAGTCTGGTAGCCCAGAATCTCGGGGACTCTATGGGCTATGCCAGTAGCGGCGAGGAAGCAGAGTATGATAGTAAACATTTTTGTTGTAGTGACTTGGAGATTGGGGTCAGAATGTGATGTTTTGTTGATGAGAGAAGGAAAGAAATAAAGGGGGAAGACCTGGATTTTATACCTAGCTGGGACGGACTTTTAAGTTTGATATTTCGCGATGAAAGTATCCCTGTGTTTGGTGGAAGTCTATCTTAAGCCTATTGCAAGCACAAAGAAGGTTCGAGTGTTGTTAGTCACCTCAAAGTTTAGTGATGTACAATTTGCAAAGGTCTCATGGCAAGTTCGTGGTCAATAGTTGGATCGATAGCTTAGACTTTCGTCGATTCACATACAATACCATGACAACAGGCTTTGAGCAAGGGCACCTGGAAAGTAGTTTCCAAATTCCGATATGGAGCTGCGTGTTTAAACTGAGGGATTTTTCTTTGTTGAGTCTATGTACATATTGCCTTCTAAAAGATTTAGTTGATTGGAATTTGTTTTTATATTGGCTTAATATATCTCGTTGAGATATTTTAAGCTTTCACATCAATCAAATACTCCTTTACAAAGCGGTTTGGGGGAAATTCTGTGGCGCGCCGTTATAAGCGGCAATGGCTTGAGGTAATAGGAGCACATATTTTGGCTTCGGTGAGGGCTTTAGTCGCTGTTCACCTTGCCCTTTGAATGAAGATGTTTACGTAGGGCTACCATGTAGATCACCTTTTACGTGACTTACATGATAAGTAGTGCAGTTGAGCTGAGCATGAGAGCAGAAATAGGTCTCACTGATTGGTATCTGGAGATGTTTACTTGGACTTGATGGCTAAAGAAAGTTGCAGCCCGGGCATCGATCGGTCTTGTTCTGTTGAATCCCAGCTACCTATCTAAGTTCTGCATGATGGTAATAAGCTCTCAGTGACACCTCTCAACTGCAAATAACACATCTGATGGTTCAAGCTACCATAATAAGCTTTCATGAAGAGAGCACAGGATTCGCCTCTCGCCTCAGGGCTTCAAGGTCGATAAGCTGAACTCTAAGTACAACTTATATCTGATAACACGTGCAGCCCACCAATTTTGAAAGTCTCCTACTTTCCATGAAAACTTATCGCCCAACCGGCGAAATTTTTATCAATCACATCCTTTCAACAATTCCCGCAACCTCATCTAATGAATCCACTGTGAAATTTGGCTTCAACCTCTCGCATGCGCTCTTTTCCCCATATCCATATCTGCACCAAACAGACTTTGCTCCAATATTAGCAGCAAATTTCACATCTGCCTCTGTGTCCCCAACGACTAAGGTTTTCAAAACGTCAACATGTGAGAGTCCACGAGCTTTCAGGGCCGGGAGCAAAACATTCTCGAAGCTTCCAGTGTCCGGCTTTCGCGTTGCGCCAGGGGTGTTGTCTCCGACGATTAAGTCTTGCGGGATGGTGTCAATGCCGTTGTTCTTTAGTGCTGTCTCAACCGCGGCTACACCTTTGTTGCTGACAATGGCGACATAAATCTCTCTTTCATGCAACTTCTTCAAAAGTTCTTTAGCCCCAGGAAATGCCGAGACAAGTTCTTGTCCCTGGTCATTGTAGAAGCGACGGTACGTTGACGTCCATTCAGCCTCTTCGAAAGAATCGGGAGAAGGATGTAGTTCCTTGAGAACTTCCTTGAGACCCAAGCCAGAACCGATCAACTTCTGCACCTCAGACTCTGCCGGAGCTGAGGCTGGAAGGAGTTTGTCGAAGGTGAGCTTAATACTGTGAGAGATGGCTTGATGGGTATCGAAAAGAGTCCCGTCAAAGTCGAAGATGACTAATTGAGCAGGCATATTGATGGCTTGTTGAGATTTTGAGAGAGGTATTCACAGATTGAGTAGATGTTGAGTGTCGCACGAGAATTGATCGAGTGAAGCTCAGAGATGCATGAGAAATTTTATTAGGCTACACCGAACCCCGCTAACCAGCACGCTGCGTCATCTGTCAGCAATAAGCGCAACACCACTCGCCTTCTTAAACATGAGACAAAAATGACAATCGCATTGGTTTCAGAGCCCTTCTGGCATTTCATATTGGGAGAAATCTTCCGGCATATGAACCAGTGATTCCCACATATCCTAGAAAGACAAACACGTCAGCTTGGAACACTGTCTCGTTACAGAGGAACATACCCAGTCTACGCCATCTGAGCTATTCAGCATGGCCTCAATGCCCTGAAAGTCGGTCGAGAAAGGAGTTTCGCTCGTATTGTATTGCCCGTTCATGTGCCCTGTCATTGTCAGTCTACAAATCACATGGTTTCGAGCATCAGTCTTACCGTTACCGTTGCCGTTGCCATTGTGAGCTGGGGCTTTTTCTTGGTTTACAGCTGGCGGCATCGACTCATCCTTCGAACCAGTCGTGACAGCTTTCAACATCACTGTGAGCATATCATATGCCTGCTTTGCCTCAGCAGAGACGGCCTTAATAGCTGCCCAAAATGCCTGCGAGGTTTTAAGAGCGTCGATCATACTCTCCCGAGTATATCCCACGAGCTCTGGGTTCTGTTGCTCTGGCGGCATACCAAGCTCCACGCAGACCACCATAGATGCCAGCGAGAAGTCATGTCTCTCCAGAGAAGTGAGAAACCATCTGTCATTGTATAATAGCCCACCAACTTGAACCTCCTTCAGGATACTAGCCTGGTGCCCAAGGACTGTCATCGCTGAGTCAACGCAAGCCGTTCTAGAGTAGTTATACTTGGGATCATGGTATGCCTTCGTCATGTGATGGCGGTGTAGTGTACATCTAGCCTTCTGGAAGAGAAGTTCAAGATTGTATCGCCTAATGAGTAGATACGGCGGGACCATGAAGCAATCTTCCAGCTTGGCTATTTTGTAACAAGTGGGCATGGACTGATGCATTTGATGAAGCTTCTGATCAAGAGCCATGATCTCGTTGTAGTCTTCTGTCTTGCCAAGTGAGACCTGGTTGAAAATAGTTCGGAAGATGGTCATCATCTTGACTTTGACGCGAGTGTACAAAACTCCAGTACCTTGCGTCTCAGGTCTTGGTGGAGGAAGCTGCGTGGACTCAGGGCCAAAATCTTCATCATTTATGTTGCGCGGCAGACGGGTATCGCACTGGGACTCCTGGATAAGCGATGGCAGGCCCAGCTGGCAAGAAGTCAGGATGTCAAGCTGCTGGAGAACACCCCATACACGACGCCTCATCTCGCCGTGGAACGGTGAAATCCGAGGGTAGTTATCTGGATCACGATGGTATCCCATCCGCATAGCCAAACGAATAGCAATACCGGTAAGGATCCACACGCCGAGATGAGCGTCTCGACGGCGCACGAATTCACCGTGGATATTGAACAGAAGAGTCTCCAGAGTATACTTACCAGGCGCTGTAGAGTACTTGGAAAGAATAAGACAGTCGGTGCATCTTTGCTGGAAGGACTCTGCGACCTCAAGAGGCGAGCCCATTCCTCCAGGTAGCTCATCCTGTGATCGGATGTACAGGAATGTTCCAGTGGCCAGAATGCCGAAGAGCATCCCAACCCATTGAACAGATACCGAGTTGGGGTCATTCCAGAAGCGTTTGTACTAGAAGAAAATGAGTGAGGAGAAGATTAGGTAGAAACGTAACTTACCTCGCCTTCAAACTCTCCTGAATGGGTGATCACTTCGAAACGTCAGTGACAGTACTGTAGATCAATAGTTAGACGTACAGATTGACGGCTGAGTCGAGGTGAAATAACGAGACACAAGTCTATCCGTGATGTGTTTCGGAGGAACATCCGCAAGAATGTCTTCAAGGCTCGGAGCCAGTCTTCCCGGTCCCAGAAGCAGCGGTACTTGACTTTGGGCTTGATCAACAATACCCAAATCACTCGCTTCGTGGCTTTCGTCCAGATGCTCACGAATATGCTCAACCTGGGGTATCCTTGTATCAGAAGTGCTCTCTACGTTGGATAGGTACTCACCTCGTGACAGATAGCAGACCAGTGACTGCTAGAAACATAAATTGTCTCATTCGGATTCGCCATCATCCTTCCAGGCTTGACCTCAGAGCCTTCCTGAGAGGACCGATGAGACCCTTGGTGGGATCCTGTGGCCAGAGAGTTTGTTACATAAGTACTCGCCGGGCTCTTAATACTGGGTGACCCGTTGGATGTCCCCTGCTGAGTCGGAAGCTGTTGGACGATAGAGCCCAGGAGTTGCTCAAGGTGGCGCACGCGATCACTTAGATCATGTTGTCTGCTATCCCTTCTCTGAGCAGCAACACGACCTCGAGGCCATGGCGCGTATTGACACGAGACATTTCTCGCAACACAATTGCTACATGGCTCATCGCGATCACATTTGAGTCTGAGTATCTCGTCAGCATCGTCATCAGTGCCAAGAAACGACGGCGTACTTTCGTTGTCGACAGGAACTGCACGACAACGTTGCTCGGACAGGCTGTTGCTGCATCTTGGCTAATTCTTTCTTCTTTACATTTAAGGAATAAAATTGAGGAAACAATCTATGTAAATCAGGATGAGAATCACCTCCACTGATAGGTAATTTAAGCTTAGATTGCTTAGCGCCTGCACTGCCGCAGAGTCAGAGCCACGCGGATGCTTACGTCACGTGAATGCCTCACGAACTGGCTACTCTTTTGGACGATGATTATTATGCACAAGAGCTTGTGATTCATTATCCTGCAGTCTTGGCTATTGATCTGCGTACAGTACTGGTCTGTAGTGCGCCCTACTCGCAGGCCCGCTGTTCCATTCGGTGAGACCGGGTGAGATTTGCCAGGGTTTCAGCACAGGGCTGACACTTGCTTTTAGGGCTGAGAATGCCTTGCTTAGACGATTGGTGCGTAAAATCTCATCCTGTTCTCGGGATCCCACTTCTTTTTGAGGGTCTTGAGCTTTTCGATCCTCCAGGGCTCGTGGCCGTACATTTCTTCCAGAGACTCGAAGCCGTGAGCATAGTTAACGTATGCGCGTAAATGCTCCGGGTCTCCACTAGCCTCTAGCAAATGCCTCCTCAATTTCTCACCATGCTCTTGCGCAAGTCCGTCGAGCGTCGCGTTGGGTTTGTACAGAATGTAAGGTGTAACAAGAATCTCATCATCGCGGTGAGGGAACGCAGATTTCTTTGCATCAATTGCCTTGACGCCGTGTGTAGAGTACCCTTCGAGAAGAAAGAATGAACCAGCGAACTCGGGAACGCGCTTCGACATGTCGGCGATTTCGTTGAAGACCTTTCGAACGGCAAGGAGATCGTAGGTTTTGAGGCCAATTGGGTATCGGAGACCAGTGAAGCCCTTTGCGCACCCGACGGTATCATCGCCCATAAGGGTGATGGCGGCTAACTCAGGCATTGAAGCTTCGCCGGCATCGACGTTGATAGGGCCGAGGTCGTGTAGTGGTTTTGCGTAGTCTCGCGCTTCTTGGGCAGGGCCGTCTGATATGACAGCGTACCAAATAATTGGCTGCACGGTGTTAGCTAGACCTCTCAGCTCGAAATGAAGATACTCACCTTATTGGGATCAATCTCAGGAATGTTGACGATATAAATCCAGTGAGTCAAATGCGGCGGCTGGGTCTTCATCATCTTATTCGTCAACTCCAAAACATCCTCCAGTTTATCTCCAAGGAATATGAAAATCTCATAAGACCACTTCGGATTGTTGATGTCGTAGATTCGGTATTGCCATTCCGTCACAATGCCAAAGTTATGTCCTGCTCCACGAAGAGCCCAGAACAAATCAGAGTTCGAGTCCTCGGAAGCCGTCACTGCGTCTCCGTTGGGGAGTACAACTCGTGCAGAAATGACTTGGTCTGATGCGAGGCCGTATTGGCCTTGCAACCAGCCGTGGCCGCCACCAAGGACGGGTGCTGAGACACCGACGCACTCGCAGATACCGGTGACTGAAGGTCGTATTAGCACTCTGGCCTCATATTGTAGGAGTTGACCTGCCTGTTTGCTTTCCAGCTGTCCAAAGCTCATTTACGACTCTCTTTACACTCGCGCCTCCACCTATCCTCGCAGACTTTCCATCTCCGGCAATCTCGACAATATTTTGATCTCGCAGGTCCACGACAATAACATCCTTGGCCAGCTGTAGTGCTTCAGTTGCTCCATGGCCACCAGATCTGGCGAGAAAAGGAATGCCATGCTCATTCGCGTATCTTATCTGCATCATGTCAGCAGGATTCTCCTCTCAGAACCATCATCCTTACAGTTTCTTGCACGTCGCTCTCGGAGAAGGTTCTCACGACTGCTCCAGGCTGCGGTCCATGCCAATCCCGCCATCTACTAACAAGACCACCAAACGAGGAGTCATTAGGCAACACGATTGATGCTTCAGGTGAGAGCTTCGACGATAATTCAGGCCATGAATTCTGTGCGACCAGCGATGCGAGACCAAGACGTCCGAGAATTTTCTGCGGCGAAGGTGCCTTGCCCAGCGCCCAAGATGCGCCCGCAGCAATAAACTCCATGACTTCGTATCAATTCAAACAAGATTTTTACGAAGATGAATGGCTGGGAGACGTCGGTCAGCATTTAAATGTCATCTTCAGCCCCCATCTTCGCCGGATCCACCCCATCCATTAGAGCTTACTCGGCGATAGCCTTATTACCAATGAGATCAGTGTTTCTTAAGTCCGATGATGCATTCTCCGGATTTTAGCCAATAATATTTGATCTCGGATAATGAGAGTCTGTCCGAGGCGGTGTTCTGCGGTGTTAATAGTTGTTTTGCCTCGCTTAGCAAGCTTGTTCAGAGCGAGTATACGACATGGAGCCAGTCGCTTGAAGCGAGGATTATTGGTCAACCATGTCTACGTATATTCTCTCAAATACTGTGAGTGAACAACCCTATCCATCAGGGAAAGATGAGGTCTCATTCCCGGTTCTTCCACGACTGATCGTCTTTGTGAGGCGAAATGCTCGTAAGAATACCTTGCAGGAATATCCCATCAAACATTCAATTTCGCTTCTATCATCAAGCTACCAATGCTACAAGGCTTTGGAGTAGCGTGCAGATTTATTAAGAGACATTTCACCTGATTCATCTTTCAATTTGTCGTATATGGTTGGCTTCTCACGCACTCTCCTTTACATAAGGTGCCAAACGACCCCATGCTCAACACCTGGGTATCACCAGCTCATCCTCACTTGTTGAGTCCCAACACCTCCAAAATATCATCAGTATCCGTGTGATCCCTCGAATTCCTCATCCGATGGCACCACGTCACTTTCTTATCCTCTCCCTCCCCAACAAACAAGTACTCTCCGCCCTGTTGATTCGTGGTTCCCCAGTTCCACACGGGATATCCCTCCAGTAACTTCCAAAACGCATTCTTCATGGACAACCACGCATTCCAAAAAGACGACACCGGAATATACTTACTCGGAGGTCCCTCTTTCCAAGTCTGAATCATGCCCAGCGTCTTGTAAAGCTCTTCAGAAGGATCAGTGTAGATGGGAAATTCGCAGCCCGTGTCTATGCGATACATGTCAACTGTTCTAGGATCTCCGTGACCTATTATCACAATCTCGGTGTTGATCTCCTTTAGCTTTTCTGGAGTTGCGTTTTTGGCAAGAAAGCTGGTGTAGCTCACACATGACTGATGGTGTTAGCTGGGTTTCTTCCATGCGTAGGGAACTTACGCAGCAGAAGAAATGGCGAACAAAGACAACAAGAACTCGACGGGATAATTCAGGTCCGCTGTAGATGCTCTTGAAGGTATGCTTCTCTCCCTTGCCATCAAGGACCTCAATTCCATCGGCGACCTTTAGTGCCTCAACAGTCGGCAGGTCATCGTTGACTTGGCCGCTGGAAATCTCCTTCCCTTGAGGGATCTCGCACGAGTTGTCCATCTTGAACCTTCTGAGTAACCTGCAAACCCAAGTTTGTCTCCTGCTGCATGTGAAGATGCGGGGCTGTTATGTGCCTCGCTCTCTGAGGCTATGATCATCGTCAAAACACCAAATGTTTCTGACGTAAGCACTAGAGACGTTTATGTCAACACTCCGGTCAATGCCAAGTCTTTTTGCCTTGAATTAAGGAGATCAGCATCAAGAGCGAGGCGATTTGTCTACTTCAATTTTCGGAAGGGTACACAGAACGAATGTAGGAGAAAAACGAGGTCTTTACAAACAACAAATAGAGGCCAGTCACTCGGGGAAGCGCCAGAATGGAACCCAACAGCCCAGGCCATTTAGTTTGCTAAAAGTGCTAAGAAAGAAGCATAACACCACTAACCCAACGCGACAGGACTCCGCTATTCCATCACAAATCTGACACTCTGCTTCCAGTCATCCCTTGGCATCTTAAGCGAATTAATATGCTGTGACTTATTCTCAAACCCAATCCCAACCGTGCAAAGAATATCCAAGTTCTCATCAATACCCAGCTCCCTCTTGATGATGTTCGGGTATCCAGTTGGCGCAGCAGAAACTTGCGTGCCCAATCCCTTCTCCGTCAACAGTAAAAGAAGTGTCTGCAGATAAATACCCACTGACAGAACATCGCCTTTTTTAAGGTCGTTTTCAATGGAAATAACAGCGACGACTGGCGCGTTGTAGAAGTTAAAGTTGTCGATGAGAGTTTTTGTCATTGCCTCTGTATCTCCGCGAGCAATGTTGTATCCATTTGGTCCATAGACGTGATGTCCCAGTTCCGAGCGATAGTGATTATACGACTCAGGAATAGCATCAATCTTGAGCTCCTCTTTATTCTCAAATGCAGCAATAAGCGCAGCAGACAAGCGCTTCAGCGGCTCACCAGATGCGACAGTCACTCTCCACGGCTGGATATTCGTTGAAGAAGGCGCATGCTGAGCAATGCTGAAACAATCCTCAACAACAGACATGGGAACAGCTTGACCAGTACAAAATGCACGAGTACTATGTCTGTCGAGAATAGTTCCAGCTACAGCATTGCGAGCTGATTGGATCTCATGACGTTGGAAGGTTTGTTCTGAAGACATGGCGGGCTTGTTGTCGTCTTGGATGTGATCTCTGCAGCCGAAAGCTTGGGGCATGATGTTCTTGAGTATAAGAGACATGGTGACTTATGGATTTTCAACGAGGATCATCTGCCTGAGGTGTCAAAGCCTTTACGTGATCGTTAGTCGCTTATATGGACAAATTCTGGGGCGGCTTTATCCATAATCGGACTTAAGCATCTCTTCGGTCGGAGCTTGTGGAGGCTTAGAATGGAGGTGTTGTAATGCAGGCGTCCAATAGTGCATATGAATTTTCGGTTAAATGATGAATCGTAGTCATTCCCTGGCTCGGGCTGGCTTGTCGTAGCAGGAATTTCCGGCTCGACGAGGGGTACCAATTCGTCCGAAAGGCATTACTCATCGTCCATAAGCAGGACTGTGGCGACGCCAGCTGACAAATATTTCATGCAAGAAGCCCATTAAGAGAAGCCTTGGATCAAAGGGTGTCCAGGACCATCCCAGGTAATGTCCAGGAATGATTACAGACCAGAGCACATTATCGGCGATACGAAATACATCTTCGCGAATCGGGGTTAACAAATCAACTTATACAACGAGCCCAAAAACATCAGTCAGGATTTATGGGATAATTATCACAAAGACACTCGGCATGCTTTTCTAGTGTATTGGCCCGAGTGACTTCTATGCTCGATTCACTTGAACTCAGTTCACCATTATACCCCTTATCTAGCCCATATTTCATTTCGAACTGCCTGATTCCCTAAATTCCATGTATTGAATATTGCCTCACAGCCACAGATTCCTTCTGCGAACGATACATCACATCGACGCAACGAGGCCCATCTCCAGTCGAGTTCTTAACCTGAGCCTCCCAAGCATCGCGCGGCGTTGCGAACTTTTTCGTGTCCAGGCCAAGGTCTGGGCCGAGAAGTTATCATCTGTCGCTGTCCGATGTCAGGTGGGGTGCGCTCGTCATCTCCGATCGCTTGAGAAGGTTGCCAGTCGTTGTGAGTTCCGAGCGTTTTCGAGGTGACGCTGGCACTTGTTTGAGTAGCGTCGATGCCGGCATCTAGTTTGTTAGCTCCTGTCCAGCTATCTATGTAAATTACTGGTTCATTGGGACAACGGGACATATTCGCGAAGATAAAAAGAATTTTCCACTACACAAAGTGTTTCGGATACTTGAGATTGAGCTTTGTACTTACTTTCCATCTGTTCATATGTTGCTGCGCAGCATGTCACATACACGAAGGCAGAGTTCACTCGCATCAAGGCTTAAAGACAAGAAACATGAAAGTGAAAAGCAAAAACAAGTATTGAATTGGAAAATTGAATAGACGCGATGCACAGTTATAGTAAAGTTTAACAAATGTCAAAAAGCAGGTCTCGGAGGGAGTCGAACCCTCGCTGGCGGAATCAGAATCCGCAGTCATAACCGTTAGACCACGAAACCGTGTTATGCTCTTATCTACGTTTCTGCTTACTAGCATAAATATTTGCTAGCTATGCAGCAGTGCGAAAAGTCTAAGAAACATAAGATGATCTGCGCATGCTGGGATTGAAGGCAGGAGAGACAGTGATTGTTTTCACTACATCTGTGACTACAATGTCAATATTCCCCAGCAAGATTTAATGCTGAACTTGTAGGAGACTTAGCGAAGCGGACAAAGAAGCGAAATGCGAGAAGCACCAACATGTCAAATAATTTTCGCTTCCATACACATGTTTCTATATCAGTCCATAAACATTCAGCGCTACCATTGTTATAGTCCTAGCAATACTTCAACCACCAAATCATGCATAATAACGAGGCAAGTCCTCGAAAACAAACCCGTGCTCCTTCAATTGTTTGCTCGCCAAGTCCCAAAGCCTACCAACAGCCTGAGGATCATCCAACCACTTATTGGCCTTGTCATCCAGCTTCTGAACCGGAACGTAATATCTTCCAGCGTGCTCGTAGGCTTGCGAAGTTGTGGCGCAGAAAAGCGAGTTCATTGACCCTTCGAGTGGTGTGGATGTTGGGCCGACTTTCATGGCGACACGTGTCATGGCTCCAAAGATGTTGTTCGAGTGAGATTGCAGACCGGACTTGATGAGACCTGGATGAAGAGAGTAAGCTGTTACACCGAGAGGTTGGTAGCGTTCTGTAATCGCTTTGGCGGCAATGATGCTGGCTTGCTTGCAGTGGCCATATCTTCTCCTGATGCAGGTTAGCAAGCTGGATTGAAGATTGAGCTGAGTTGGATTGCTTACCATGGTGCTAGTTGTCCAGTGGCATCGGTGAGATTGGGATCCTGATAATTGATGGCTTCCGGTCCCATTCTGAAAGCCATGTCGCTAGCAACATTAACGACTCTCACACGGTCCATGCGTCCACTGGTTTGAGCGGCGGCGACGAGGAGAGGCATCAATGACATGGTGAGAGCATGATGGGAGAGGAAGCATGTCTGCCATTGAACTTCAAAGCCGTCCTTTGTCAATTGCCAGGGACTGGCCATGATCTGATACTGCGTTAGTTATATCTCTTAAGGCTTCGATTGGGACTTACACCAGCGTTGTTGATCAACAGATCAAGGCGATTTTCGCGACTCATGAAATCGGCAGCGGTATTTTTGATGCTCTGAAGGTCTTGGAGGTCTAGCTTGAGGAAGTGAAGGTCTAAATCGGGACTGTTTTGTCGCATCTTAGAGATAGCTTTGTTGACGCGTTCGCTTGAGCGGCTGGCGACGTAGACTCTAGCGCCCTTGAGGGCGAGTTGAAGTGTTGTTTCATAGCCAATACCGGAGTTGCCTAGATAGTCAGTGGTGAGTTCTGTAAGTGTTAAGTTGGTGACTTACCACCTGTAACGATGGCGATGTAGCCCCGAAGACTGGGGATATCGCGGACTTGGAACTCGGGTTCTTTGTGACAGTTCATCATGATGTCGGTGTAAACGTGCAAAAGCTTTTGATGAGGTATCAAAAGGCGAGTAACTAGTGTATTCGATGAAGGCGTTTGTCGGGTTGTTGAAGCTGGTCTGATAGTCTCGACTTCTGTTGTCGCCCTTCTCTCATCTTATACCAAGAATCTCAGAGGCAGTGCAGCCAATCGGAGGTGGTGCTGTCCGATTCTACGGGGTTGTCCGCGGACATGTCCATGGTGGGGCTGCGCTGAAGGGCTGAAGGCTTAGCTTACGGCGCAGAGGCCAATGTAATTACCGGAGTCAGCTTTTACAGTATTGATTGACAAGAGGGATTTTTGTTTCATCGAAGATGGGTCTTTCTTGATAGGCCCTCAAATATACCATGTTGGGTGATAAGCACGGCCTGGTTCACTGGAGATTGGTTGATGAGGGTCCCAGGACCGTAGAGTCTGACCGGCGATCCAGTCGTATGAAGTGTCTCTCTTGGCTCATTTCTGAATTAACGCACGTCCATTTCGATACTCCATGGGCACCATTTGGTTCTGAAACCATCATGCAGCCCTACAAGGCACACGCATCGTCAGCCGGGATGCAGATGCGGCAGGCAAAACCACGAACAGTCACTGGCTGTCACAAATCCCAGCCATTGCGTCCAAGCCAATTTGAGAAAAAATTTACTTGATGGCCTACTTGCTTCCAAGAACCGCTCTTGATCTATCTAAGTCGCCTTGGTATTTCTTTTCGGCTGCTTTTGGCATCGAGCAAGCCTCGCATATCCACTCATGGTAGATTCCATTTACGGTAACTCCATTGCACTTCTTCTCACTTTTTGCTTTCTCGGATTGCACTGTTTCTCCCAAGTCTAGATTATGCTCCTTTGGGCAGAAATGGCATTTACTTATGTTCTGAGTGACTGTGCACATTGTGAATGGGGAAGTTCTTGGATCTTGAGGTTTGAGCTGACTGGCACCAGGAGGAATGTTTGCTTCTGCACGAGAGGGCACGGAATCTTGAACTATATTTATACTACAGCCCCACGGGAAATCATTTAACTCTGTCAGTCACGTTAGCTCATGTAAGGCACCCGATGAGCTTCAGCCCTCAGTCAGAATCCATCTCCGGCTAGCCATTAGTGAACCATGCAAGCAGAATCCGTGGCGCTGTAGGCAGCATGGATTTACTCACAGATCATTATGTATCTAGGGCAGATTCTGGTCGAGCATGAGCATAGAAGTTTTCTGCGTGCCTCACTTCGATGCATCATGCAAGGTAATCTGTCGTTTATATTCCAAGGTTGATACGACAGCATGAAAGTGTTAGCCAAAATAACTCGTCAGCTGAATCTTTCCCTATCGTGTTTATCTGACTATCATTACAGGTTGTAGTACCACTCCTTCTCTTTCGTCGGGAGATGCTTGTGGTCTTTGCATGCCTTGGGCCCAGACATTTCTTGCTCGTTTCTCCTTGGGCACTTCTTTCCAGCCTTAGCATCATTGCATTTAAGGAGGTCGTCAGTATCAGGGCCTTCTTTTATCCCACAATGGGGGCACGTCCATGTTATCTTGGGGATGGTGCACATGGTTCTTGTTGGTGATTTAGTTGAGTGTATGTCGAGGGGATCTCGTTGTAGGTTTTTGTGAATGGTAGATAAAGCGAATGGGTTTCAAATGTTTACAAGAAAGTAAAAGCACAATCGATTCAGCGAAGATCTCATTTTATAGAGTGTTTCTGGTGATCAGCTTTGCTGTCAGTGAATCGGGAGTCTTCTTGTTTGTAATGTGAACAGAGTCAACTCTTTGTTCGCCTTTCACACTACGAAGAGGTCACTGAAGGGCCAGCCTCCAATTTTCATCAAAGCATGTCGGGAACACTGTATCATCTGCTCAAAGACAGGTTTCTGACAGGCGGGGCTTAAGCCAGATAGTGGCTTGTTTACTTTATTTTAAGTCGCTCTTCACAAAGGGTTTGCCCGAACAATAATAGTCATGTAGAAAGCAACCTCCTGGATTTTATTTTAGGAACAGTTGAAAGAGTCAGTAAATGATCTCTTAACGACTTGATCCAGTCCAGGGTGGCCCGCAAGAAGTGTCATTGCGACAACGCTGACAAAGAGTATTTGTCTCCTCGGAATCCTTCTTTGCGCAAAACTATACCTTCTTCTTGGCAGGTTCGCACATCTTTGTCCATGTTTTTCCGTACACCTTCACCATCTCTTGCTCATCGTAGTCAAGGTCGCAGTTGCCGCAATGGGGCAGCCCAATATGTTCAGTGCACATGATATGCGTTCCAATATTTTTGTGTGGGTCTTTGGTTCGTGTTGGTCCAAGTAAAAGCTTTGCGTGAGAGATGGATCGAGAGAGAAAGAGTAGGAGTTGCCGCGGGCTTATGTACACCAGTCAAGATCTGTGATCTGTATGAACCACGGAATAAGCAGTCGACGGTGAACAGGCACGGAGGAAAGGTGAATAAATGAAAAAGAAACCGATACAGACTTATCACTCACCTCAAATCATCGGCGAACAAGAAAGCATCTAGTCACAAATGAGGTTCTTGGCAGGACTATTCGAGAGAGCCTAGGACGGACAGTGGCCTTCAGCCTTCTCAAGATATTCTTATTCACTCTTCACCAAGGATTTGCCTGAACAATCAGGAATTATGCTTCAATTTCACTTCAGAAGATACTAAACTAAAGCCATCCGTTTACTAACGCTACTACCAATATGGCCCAACATCATACAGTCCATACAATGTGCTATGCCCGCATACCTGACAGGAGCCGTCCCTCTCTTGATCATTTCTTTGTTCTTTCGGACATTTCCTCCTCTCTCTCTCTTAGCAGTTTCGCATTCCTCAGTCCTGATGTCCTCGGATTTCTTTCTCTCTTGCTCGGTGGGTTCTTTCTCGCAGACGCCGCAAAGCGTCCGGCGATACTCGTCTGTGCACATGGCTTATACTGTTATCCAGCGTCGCCGCAGAGTTGTTGGTTGAATGAAAGGCTTCAGTGTGAGCTGAGACACTCAGGGAATGGGAGCGCTTGCAGGGCTATATATAATAGTTCTGGGCATTTGGAGGCGATGACAACGAACGCCGGAGCAGTGTTCGTGTCAGAAAGTCAACATTGTTTCACTGGACGGACCAACAGTCCCGATAGCCTCGCTTCACTTGTTCACTCTTACGCTCCAAGTAAGTAACTGAGCGACGTGCTTTCCTTAGCCTACTAATTACAACAAAAATTATAATGTGATTCACGGCCGCACGGCATGACAATGCACAGCTCATAGAGGCTCGATATTCACTGCATAAGAATTCATTTGTTTGCTAATCTTCGAAATTCGTTTCAGATACTATCTATGAACAGGTGTATTGGATCCCACCCATTCCTCACCCTGCTGTTAAGGTGTACACTAGAAACTCACTCAGGGTTTTTGTGTTAGTTAGCGGCTCGACCTCATGCTCACTGCTGACACGGAAGCATGTTGCCCTACTTCTTGCCGATCATCTTCTTGACTTTATCCGCGAAGGAACCCGTCTCTTTCTTGGAGGCCTGTTGTCGGATCTTCGGCTGATAGTCGTATGGTTCCATGTAGGACGGGCCACGAGCTGTATTAACCTTGCATGCTGGGCACAGCCATGCATTGTTGATCACGATCTCATTCCTTCCCAGACAGGCCTTGCCTTCCTTGACAGCGTCGCATGTCTCTGTGTTGGTAAGCGCGATATCCTCAGCTTCGCAGTTGCCGCAGGTTTTGGGGGTAGAGTAGATGATACACATGGTGAATGGTGTTATTGTGGAGGTTCTTGGTGTTGTTAATTGGTGATCAGAAGCATCGAGAGCAGAAGTTGCTGCAGTTATAAAATATCATCCTCTTTGTTGTTCTCATGCATAATGGGACATCGCTCAAATAACACAGTTTCTGAACAAGGAACCAAGAAACAAAGGGACATCATGAGTCAATGTTACTGCCTAGCGGAGAGTGAAAGGGAAGTCAATTCTCCGCCAACGAAGAGCTCCTGGTGTTTGGGAACAAGACATGGCCAGTGAACAACGCCAGGCAGTGACATGGCGAAAACACCGTGCCTCCAAGCAACGAATATGCCAGAGGACAGACTCGTCCATGCGCCAATTGTTTACGTGATCCAAGACTTGACACGAAGTCATCATCAATTCATAAGACAAGAAATATGGTCTACAAATAGCACTTCCAGGAGTACCTTACGGGATGTGGCCATGATGATGGACCGCTATATCCACAGGAGCTTTACAGCTAGTATATCGCGGTGAGTATTGGGCTACATTTAATCTTCCTTGAACAAAAATAGAAATAAGCCACGGAGTAAGATGGCAGATCTCAGAGTGAGACAAGGATAACAAACTTTTACTTTCACATCACGATGCTGAAACTGCGATACCAATCATCGCGTCCCAAACCATCTTCCTCACTCCCGAAGACAAGCCCCAGAAAGCAATGAAAAGAATAAAAGAAAACACGCCTGTCAGACGTCCATCAACACCCACCCCAGCCACGCGCCCGAAGGCAAGACCACAGCTGGGGTCGAGATCATCAAGCAAACCATCTCTATACAGCAGCTGCACGAGGCAACCACCGCCATCCTTGCGGACAGAGCGAGAGGACCAAGAGGGTATTCACTCTAGGGTGTCGAGGATATACATTCATCAACCAGGGTGGGATCTGTGGCTCTTTTAGGGAACCAAGAGAAGGTCGAATACTATAGAAATGATTCTCCTGGAGGCGTTGTTAGTATGCGTTTGGTGGGAGAGTGATGGTAGGTAGGGGGGGACATACTGAAGTATTGTCGACATGAAGAAGAAAAGAAAAAAATCCCAAAGGTCTGAGGAGGATTGGTTTTTTATAGCGAGTTACAGTGGGTCTGGGGGACTTGCGCCTGAGGCAGAGTGAAAACTCTGATTCTGGCCCAGCCACTTTTTTTTGTCAGCCTCATTTCGCTACTGGAGACATGCGACCGGGTTCAGTGGGTATCGCGGAGCATCAAGACGACTTCAGCAAATGGCGTCACGATTGAATGAGGTTTTTGCAAATAAATGAGGCTGCCAAGTAGTGGGCAATTCTATTGCTACAGAAACACTGTAAAGGGCCGATGAGAACAGAGATTTCACTCAGCGGTGAATGTCTGCAAGAAATGGTCTCTGAAAACTCGCCAGAGGAGCCGGGGCGTGAGTGCCTGTTGAGCCAGCGGTCGTGGACAATATCGCTGAGCATTTCGTTCAGCGCCAGTTCTGTAGGGTAGCCCTTTGTTTGTTGGAGGATGCTGTGTTGCGTGGTTAAAGTAGTTGACAAGCAAAGAATATAAGCAGAAATAGGCCTATCTGGGCCTCCTCATATTATTACACTATTTAAAATACAAGTCTGTGATTTGATGTAGGTTTCTGATCCGATTTTGTCGCCGCGATACGGCTGGATGTTTGCAAGTTCGAGCAGAGACTAATGCTTGGATTGCCATTTCGCACCAAGAAAAGTGCAGAAACAGCAAACAATGAACCGAGCTCAACATTGATCAGAGGAAGTTCCGACAAAAGGCCATGGAACTTAATATAATAATAAAGATGACTAAGTTTCCCTGTTTTAATACTTCTACAAGACTCCTCGCGAGAGTTCTGGTAAGTCATTAAGATTCCAATAATAGATGTCTGGTAATCGACGGATCCATCAAAAGGCACTGAAGAGCGCTGTAGGCTCTTATGGTTATAGGATGTAAACTCACCGTTCTCTAGCACATACGACCAAAGGTAGTGGAAAATACGGGATCCCGTCCGCTCTCCCATAGTCAAGCCACTAACCGGCGGATTAGTAGTTGGGTCGGTGACGACCAGCGAATCCCCGCTGTTGTATGTATCTTTTGGCATTTTTGCCCTCTGGAATTGCTTGCCCTCTTGTATATGTTCTCTTTTTTTTTTGTTTTGGTGGTTGTGAAGTTGTTTCTATTGGTTGTTGGCTGCTTACCATCGCCCCTGTCGATCGATGTGCGCTCACTGTAGACCAGTTATATCGCAGGGTTCAGCTTGACGGAATATCATTGAACGTATTGTTGACAACAGCGCCTTTCCCTCGTGCGCGCAATATATCAGTTATTCTGACCAATTCAATCTGATGCAGCGGATGCATTACTCGTATCGCTCCATTAAAGTCCCGAGAGGGAGCTCTGTTTCATACGTGTGACCCAGGCCCTTGGAGGCGTTGCCAGTGCTCTCCTATACGTATGTCTTCGAGAACTGCCTGGCAAAAGTCCACAGCGCCAGTATATTTGTCACAGGTAGCAGCTGCACTTCAAAGTACACAAACACCGAATCCTATTAAGCAAATACGCAAGTGACACAACGCCTTTTACATACTGACCCGCAGATATCAGCCAAGCACGATCCCTATCAATCCCACGAAATCAAACACCCGAACAGAACACATCGACCATTTCCCCATTCATTCCAAACCGAACGACAGAAGCCTCATTAAGCTGCACCAATGACCCAAGTAGTCCTGTCATCACGATCTCTCGGAATGTCCCCAGGATGAATAAACGTCATTTCGACTCTGTGTTTTGTAACCGGTTTGCCCTACGCGATCCTCATCTTCTCAAACTAAACATATGCTCCATAAAAAACTGAACTCTTCGCCCCGGCATTACTGCCCTTTGCATTTCGAAAGTCTAAAAGTTGCTTTGACTGGATACCTTTGCACGTGGGTGCGTTGAACTGTGCGTAAATATCTCTGCAGAATTGCGCTTGGGTCACGCTGGTTACTTTCATGTGTGCGTTTATTTTGCGGCGGATCTCATTGCAGCCATCGTAGATGGGAACCACATCTGTTTCTTCACCTTCAAGGTGGATCTCACTGATATCAGGGAGGGCTTTTGTAGCTGCCGCGTTGGAGGGAGTTCCATCGACATTGTCCTTCTTACTCTCCTCGAGTTGGCGTTTCTTGGCATCTGGCATTTTGAGACCCATAACTTTACGCTGTTGAAACCATACATATGCATTACGCCAAACAGCACTATTAGATCCGCCAAAGGGGTCTTTCTACTTGAGGAATTTGTTAAGGGACTTTGAGTTAGTACCGGTGGCTCTGCAGAACTCAGCCTTGCGCTTCTTGCCAGAAGCCGGAGTCGTCTTTTTCGCAGAAGGAGACTTTGGAGTGGCATTATCTTTGAGTGCAGCGACTTCGGCTTCCTTGTCTTTGACGATACTCTCTGTAAACTGGGCATGGGCAGTGAGGAAGTGAGTCAGGGCGTCATTGCGGATCTGACTGCTTTCATAGCATTCAAGACCTCAGGTTGGAGAGGCATGAGAGGTTCTGGCATTGCGTAGGTTCTTGCTTGGAAGTGTATCTCAACTGAAGGTAGTTTTCATCCGTCTCGCAAATTTGGTTGGCTGGTTGTCCAGTTGATGGAGAGGAACGACGGTTCAGTGGGCCCACGTCACTTCGTGTTCAGCTCGTGCCTCTGAAGCGCGTGTTTATAGATAAGGGCTAGCTGGTGGAGCTCGTCGCAGATAGCGTCTACTTACTTTGGCAGCCAGATTACATGTAGAAGTCGAGTATATACCATCAGTCACAGACTTGACAGGTGGAGAAATTTGAAATGTTTCAACCCCGCATCCACAATTCTTGGAACCATTCCCATTTTACCTCCGCTAGCATCAAACGAGCCCAAGTCCGCCGATCCGTTTTAAACTGAGCCTAGGTACTATCAAACAACCACAGACTTAAGCGAAGCAATGTCTATGATCTGGGTTGACGGTAACGAGGATGGAGACGAAGTGATGCAGAGCGTGGGCTTCTATGAACACACAGAAGCGCCACTTGTATTTCCATCCTTCAATTTCTTGCACGCGGATCAAGATGTAGAAATTCCCTGCATGATTTGCGGCGTCAGCTTCCACATCAGTCGTCACCGAACAGCTGGGGAACCCCCCTCTGCAGCATGGTGCAGTCCTGCAAGTGATGGCGTAGGAGTATATCCCGGAAGCCAAAACTGCGTCCAACCAGGCTGCAATTCCGTCCCGAGAGACGGCCCAGGACCAGGGACGAGTTTCATCTCCATCAGAAACCTCGATTCTAGCCGTTCTGAACACATCTCCGGACCTAACTGCAGATCAATAAGTGCGTACCACGGAAGCCGCATCTCAGTCGAAGCAATGAGAGAGTGCAACACATACCAATGCCTCTTACCCCGCGACGAGTCATGGGAGCCACAGGAGAGCGAACTTGAAGATTTTGAGAAACAGAGCCGTTATGTACTCAGCGGTTTAAGCGGTGCCATGGAATTTAATGGCAGGGGATATGCACAAGTCTTCCCAGCACGCAATGACGTCCATTATCCAGCGACAGACTATAATCACATTGATGGTGGGCTTACGGGAATGCCATTTCATCCGACATGCTTTGAGGTGTTCAAGCGAGCGTCGATATATCGATATGGCTTTGTGAATGTCAAGGCTCTAGTGAGTTGGGGACAGATAATAACGGCGCCAACGTTGCGGCTACCAGAACATGCTGCTGTGAAGAGGGCCAGGCAAATGCACTGGATGCATCACGCTGGGGACGAGTTTCTGGCCGCGAATCCGTGCTTGATCCCAGGGTTGCAGGATATTCTCGATTCAGTACAGAATGTCTGCAATCCTGATGACATTTGCTCAGATGCGGCTTCGCCATCGCCGAACTCTACGGACCTGTTCTCCAAGTTTCCGCAAGAGATTAAGCTCGAGATTCTACTGCAGCTAGATTCCTGGGACATCGCCAACCTGCGACTATCATCACGAACATTCCGCCATCTCCCGCAATCGCTCTTCTACCACCTAACCCTGCGCGAACTCCCCTGGCTCTACGAAGCATGGACGTCCCTCCCGCTCTCATTCTTCGTCACAACAACAGCAGCCGAGCAGCAAAGAATCGGCCAGGGGCTGGCCGAAATCAACGAGGAAATCTTGGCTCGTCGTGAAGACGACAATGGATCTGAAGAGGATGCAGCAGAGATCAAGAGGTTGGTCAGTTTAGCAGCTAAGCTTGAAGAGAGGCGGACGCAGGGATACACTACTACGCCTGTGAGGATGTTGGACCGCAAAAATACCAATTGGACGCAATTGCGGGGGGAGTTGACCCGACGGTGGGGAGAACTGCCGGGGCTGAGGAACAGAAGGAGAATTTGGAATAATTGCCAGGAAATCATGGGCCGTGCAGAAATAATTCCCTACTGACGATACGGATGGAGATAAACGTGGCCTTGATGAGTGATGGATCGATTGATTGCCGATTGAACTCACCAGCTTATCGCGTTAATTACCAAAGCGTCACTCAATAAACAAGTTTGCTCACTCAAGCCTCAGCACGGTCCATACTGCATTCCTTTATTCTTTTTATCAGTCCAAGCAAACAATTTGTATTAAAATGAGTCATCTGCAATGCATGGGCTCACAGCCTGCCTCACGAGGCTGTTGGGTTTGTTCACACCACTTCGCTGTCGATCCTGTCTTTTCAAAATTGAGATAAGCACAGATGTGAATAAAGAAAGCCTCATTTTAACGGGCGGCAGATTTCAACGGCTAACGCTGGCACCAAGGCCAAGTGGGACTTGACTCGCTCAAACCTGGGGTAGAATATCCACTACTTTACCGACCCCGGTCGAGGCCAAGCCCTTATGACGTGTACCAAAAACCCAATCCCTCCCAAATTCCAATCCTCTGTCCTCAAAACTCCTTAAAAACCATGGAAAAGGAAGAAAAGAAGGCTTGTAGAACAAATCTCACCGACATAAGACTAACCTCCATCAAGAAGGTGCCCAAATCCTAAAAAAGCCTATCTCTACGTACCACCCTTGGCAGGCTCGAGAGATAACGACCGCATTTTCAGCTTGGGCCAATGAACCCTTATCTTGGGGTCACTTGATCAGCGTCGCAGTGTCTCGTGAGCTTGGCCCTTTGATTCGCCCAACAAGCATTCTTGGTGTGTGTGGGCATGATGATGACTGCGCGACTTTCCCCCCCATTTAGCCAATGCTTGAGTGAAGCAGACCAGGGTTGAAAATAAGGCAGCCATTTTATGAAGCTGACGGGGCGTATTTCTTTAACTTACAGTGGCGCCTTGCTCTGCAAATGCAAGTCTCTTTTCAGCTTTCGTACTGGGGGAGGGTTGCACAGAAGTCGCTTGGCCTGTCAACGTTGTGGCAATGCTAATTGCTTGGCCCCAACAGCACCCTATCACCCAGTACCTTAGCAGCGCAGTCTAATCTAAGGCAATCCTACCGCTCGTATCTTTCTCCTTCGGCATAAAGGCTCACCCAGTCGCCCCTCTTTTTTTTCCCAATCTCTCTCTTCCTCCCAAAAGCTCTCTCATCTTCATTTTCGCCCCACGCAATTCAATGATTCCCAGCAGCGTCACTTCGCTGCTCCCACCTCAATTATGACGGGCCGGGTTCCCAATGTCTGGGCCGCCATAATCATCCCCGTGCCCGCGAGCGCGCTCGCGTTGATTCTGAGGATCAAGGCGAGGCGCATGACTAAGATGGGCGTTGGTTATGACGATGCCTTGTCAATCGCAGCTTGGGTACGCCCTCATTACTTCCAGCCAAAATAAATGCTTATGATTCGTGTAGTTTGTGGCCCTTGGTTATGCAATTCTTCTCATCGTGTGTGAGTGACGCCCTTCTGTTTGACCTCATCGATTTAATTAACAAATCCAAGGGACTGTATGTTTCTACATGGGTCGTAAAATCGGTCACTTCCCCGAAGAAAAGATCGATCACATTCTTGAGAAATCACATGAGATTCTCTTCGCCAGCGAGATCCTGTACTCGTGGTCAATCTTTCTCAGCAAGATGGCCGTGCTTACCTTTTACCGTCGCATCTTTCAGTTCTCGTCTATACGCGTGCCCATCATTATCTTGATGGTATGCTGTGGATGCTGGATCACCATCCGGACATTCATGACCATCTTTCATTGCATGCCTGTGCAAGCATATTGGGATAAGTCGATTGATGGGAAGTGCATGAATAATATTGGGAAGTATTATCTTGGGACTGATTTGACGCATTGTTTGATGGATTTCATTATTCTTGCTTTGCCGTTGTTTGAGGTCGTGAGGATGAAGTTGATATTTGGGCAAAAGATTGCTGTCATCGGTATTTTCAGTCTTGGTTCACTGTAAGTTTACTTCATTGTGAGACTATCAATCGCTTACACTCTCAGGGTCGGTATTGCATCCATCTTTCAGATCGTCGAAGCGCAGAAATACACCTCCAACTCACGAGAATTCCCCTACGACTTCTCCCTCGCAATGGTCTGGGCCAACGTCGAAGTCCACCTCGCCGTCTTCACCAGTAAGCCTCCCCCCAGTTCTCCCTTTCCCCTCTGACCATCCCACTAACAATCTCAGGCTGCCTCGCTCTTCTCCGCCCCATATTCCGCAAATTCATCCCAGGCCTATCCTCCGGCAACACCACCTATCCCACCAACGGCCTCAGCCACGCCAGCAACACCTACACCAACTCCATCGCCCTCCGCCGCTCCCGCAGCCCTAGGGACGTCGAGGAAGTCATTGAGGGACAGCGTGCGTACGCCTATCTGGACTACGACGCAATCAGCTTACCAGGCGCCAAAGAGGTCAACTCCATCTCGCGACTGCAGCAGCGTGAACATCATACACCTAGCATGACTGAGTCTGGCGGTAGAGGTTCCATGTCGTCGCAGAATAGTGTCCGATGATGAAATTTTCCTTGTGAACTGTGATATTGATACCTTGAGCCTTTTTGTTTTATATATACCTCTGTATGTGTTTTGACTCATCTTGAGGTGAGTTTTGTAATCATTGAGAAGAGATGAATTGCGTGTCTAACTATTATACAGCTTTGTTGATTGATACCCCCATTTCATTTATCAGCGTTCAGTACTGGATATTCTGGAAGTTGCCAGTTGGCGATCTTGGAATCAAGGCCCATTCCTTGATCTAGCTTGAACCACGATGCCATTCTTGCCAACGTGTGAAGTATCTGCACTCCAAATTGCGTCTTTGGCGCAAATACTGCTCTAGCGAATGCGCTCTGGTCGCCCTGCAGAGACGTCGCTATTGGTCGAAAGACTTCCTCATATCTCTTGACACCCTGTACAACTCCTTTGCTGGGGTCTTGATTGTACAGAGTCGCTACTTCGCCAGCGAGTATGTACGATCCGACGATACCCCATGTTGTTCCAAAGCCATTTGCAGTCTGAGCATGCGCTGCGTCGCCGAGGGTTACGACACGTCCTTTGGACCATGATCCCGGAGGTAGTCGAACTTCTTGGCAGGGCGTGGAGTAGAGATCATCTGCATCTGGAGAATTCTTCAACGCATCCATGAACCGACCACTTTCCCATTTTCCGTCTGCAAAAACATCCGCCCAAGCAGCCTTGAGATCATCCAGCTTTCCCGACTTGTGCGCCGCTGCAAGGCCCTCATTCTGACTCTGTATGTTCATGTACACGCGTGTCATCTCCGGGTTATCCTTTCTTGTACCGAGCCAGCGTGAGCCAGGCAAATGGCAGAATGTGAAGCGGTTCGTATCGTGCGGTTTCGACAAAGCGCTGAAGAAGCCGATATAACCACCAAGGAAATGTCGTGGATCTGGAGCATCAGGTCCAAGCATGAGTTGTCGTGTCCTCGAACCCGTCCCATCAGCCGCGACGACGAGATCAAAGTCGTCTTTCTGGCCATCATCAAACCCAACATGGACCTTTCCATTCGGATCACTCTCATCATCCTGCGTCAAGCTCGCAACACTTGTTCCAAAGCGATGCTTCACATTCTTCTTCCCCTCTGTGAGCCCCAACAGAATATTGACAAGATCACCACGCATAATCTCATACTCCGTCGTGACACTCTGATTCCCAGTGCCACTCTCAATCGTCGGGAAAAACGCCTTTGTTCGACCATTTGTGTCAACGAGCTGTGTTCCGACTTCATGAACATGCTTAGCGCGTATCGCAGGCTCAATACCCATTTTCTTCATGACCGCCACGCCTTGGTGGCGAAGATCAAGCTGTTGACCTGTTGTTCTGGCTTTGGGGGAGCGCTCAATGAGGGTGATTTCTGCGCCGGTGCGGGAGAGCCAGTGGGCTACTGAGGGACCGGCGATGCCTCCGCCTACAACGAGGACTTTGAGGGTGGACATTTTATGGAAATAGTGGGATATGAATGACGAAGAATTGATCTGATAACTTTATTTGAGATACGAGTCTAAATACACAGTGATATCGGTGATTTGATCCGGCATTTTTGAGGTGAATGGCCCGTCTTACACCAAAACACCGAGATGATCGTGCAGCCAACACGCAATGTTTCGCAAAGTGCCACTCAATTCAGCCACAGACTATAAGATCGGGGCTTTTGACCCGTCAATTGCGTTGTCGGATCTAAGGCTTAATTTCCCCGGGCAGATCAGATCATTTTCTCGTTGCGCAGGTATCGCGGGCCGTCGTGTAATTTTCGCATTCCCAATTGAGGATGTTGAGGCGAGCTACATCGCGCACGCAGACTCATCTGCAGCCAACAGTCTACTCAGTCGCCCTCACTTCAAGCGCCGGGCCTTATACGTAATTGTCATTGTCAAATCCCAATGACCTGATTTCTTATCGCTGACGTGTTGGTCCTCCTCCAAAAACCGCCCCCGATCCATGACGGTCCAGAACAGCTTGTTGGTTGTAGGTGATAGGCATCCACCACGACATCACAGCCCCAAACTAGAACATGCAAGGCATAGCCCAAGGCCTTCTAGAAGGAAGAAAAGAACCCTTCCATTTTCGCATTCAATCAGATGTCCTGCTTGGCGTTGATCTCACGCCCAGCCTTGCAGCGATTGCATAAAAATCGCCGCCCGAGTAGATCTCCAAGGCTTAGCTCTAAGAATTCTGCTGCCTGCTTCTCAGGTGTAGCCGGGCGGTGGCTGTAGCCTTCGTTATTAGCCTAACAGCGATTGCTCCAATAACGTGCATGACCCCGCGTCGACCCCGCAGATTTGTTAGTGCACCAGCAAATCGCCTACAGGATCAATCGGATCATCGGCATGATTTTACCCTTGTGATCATTCCGCTGGCTTGCTTATCCAGCCAGTCACACACACGCTGCACTGCCTCGCTTGTCCACAAATGATGTAAACGCGGAGGACATGGCAAGATCGAGGGGTCTCGCATCGCGGCACAGTTCCGTGATATAAACTGCCAAGTTTCCATCTCAACCTTTACAGTCAAACAACAATAAGACAATTGCCAAAACAATCAACCTCATTGACCCGAACAAGAATACTATTACTCGCATATTATTTACACATTTCGTTACCATGACTGCTCCTCCGGCTTATCAGGCCGTGGATGATACACCAGCACCCGGCCCAGATGACCTCACAGCACCTTTCACAGATCTTCAAATCGACTCCCTCCCCCACGAACCAGACTCCAGCACCTGCCTCGCCCATCTCCGTCTTCTTTTCGCATTTGAAGCGCTAAAAGAAGACATTGGCTACACAGATGGTCTTTGGGGATTATGGGATACTCGCGCCGATGGAAACATTGTAGTCCATGAGAATGGCGATGTCGATGAGCATCCCGCTGCAGGGGAGTTTAACCATGAACTGGAGGATAAGAAGAAGTCGCTGAGTAAAGTGCGCGAGAAGCGATGGGCGCTGTTTGTCGCGAGGGCTGTTGATCGGTATGAGGCGTGGTGGAATTCACTGCCGACGGAATTGATGCCTTTGACGGAGGGTGATATGAGTGATAAGAATTCTCCGTCTTTTGTGCAGTTTCCTATCGGAGAGTCGCCTCGTTGGTGGGAGAAGAAGGCCCTTCCCCCTCTTGGTGAGTCAATCCAACTACAGAAGAAGGCAAGCACTGACGATTCCAGATGTCCTGATGGTATATCACTCACACATGTTGAACCCCTACAACTTCCTCGAAGACTGCATCCGCCAGGGCCACCGTCAATTCTGGCAGTCCGGCATGCCATGGAGTCTCGTCAACGCCGCAATCGACGGCTCCTTCAGCTACAACGTCTCTGACGACGACAAGGCACGCTGGGTCGCCCAAACAGGCCGTCAATGGGACAACGTCGACGATCCCCTCGTCAAGACGATCGCCTGCCCTAACAAGAATTGTGCTCAACCATTCGACGTCCCATGGACTACCTGCGGTCTCAAAGAAACACCCAAGTCGCCAGACCGACCAGGCTTAATGGGCGCAGGCTACGGCGACATCAGATTTGAGGCGCGGTGTCCAAAGTGTAACACCCGCATCACCAAAGAGACTCTCAGTGTCGCCAAGTTCTGCAAAGATGCAGATAATATCATTTTCAAGAGTCAGCCTATGCCTGGAACGATGCTCTGGCCCAACAGCGGAACACCCGTTCCCATCACCGTGCGTAAAGGATCTTTATTTGACCAGCGCATGTTCCCCAATCGCATGATTCAGCATGTTTTGCGCCTTCAGATCCAGAATCTTCTTGATTCACCGGATCCTGAGGACCCGCCTACTATGGAGACTGTGCGCAAGTTGATTGAGTCTGAGGCGCTTCTCAAACCAAGTGCTCTCGCTACTATCCACGGCAACGTCGCAAGCGGACGAATGGGCCTCGTACCAGCGTTCTCGAAAGTCTGTATCCGAAAGATGATGTCTCGCTACTGGGAGAACTTCAGCCCTTTTGCTCTTGATCTCTGCGGCGCTGTGATGCGACAGGGAATTTTTGCTGAAAAGATGTGCAAGCTTGATTGGCTACACTCTCCCACCGCGCGAGAGACCATGGACAGATGCTGCTTGAAGTATAATCGCTTCATGAGAATCATCGCCAAGAACCCCAAGAAGACTGCTGTTCCTACCCTCGATGTTGATCTTGGCTGGCATACCCACCAACTCATGCCGTTGTCGTACTTTATGTACACCACGAAGCGAGTGTTTAAATACGTGAGACACGATGACAAGATCGAGGATGAGAAGTTGAACGATGGGTTTGAGTGGACGAGCAAGATCTACCAAGAAATGTTTGACGAGGTTTACTCAGAGTGTACATGCTGGTACTGCGAAAGCGTGAGAGCCGCGCACGTCACATCAATCGGACGAGTTCTCAAGCTCTCTCACAGCGAGAAGAGTAAGCCACCCCCCTTTCGAAGAAGAAGCATGACTAACAAATCTAGTTGCCGACAAGTTTTACGAGTCTGGCGCCGCAGATATGTGTCCTCCCGACAACTCGGCCCATATCTCCTCTCACAACGCCGTCCGAACGTCAAACGAGGGCCTCGTCGCAGCAAGCCACGTTGAAAAAGTGCAAAACAGACTGCGTGAGGTTCAAAACAAGCGTCTCGAAGAGAACTACCAAAAAGCGTGCAAACGCGCCGAGAAGAAGGGTCGCAAGCTTCCTTCCAAGGACCAGTACTACGATCACTGGGGTTATTCCTACTGGAGTAAGTTTAACTCCCCCTTTCCTAAATATCGAATGTTGACTGACATGTGTAGTGTACGGACCTTTTATGGCACCCGTTGTGTTTGTTCCGGTGGCGTACGCCTATGGAGCTGCGCCTGGATGTGCGGCGGGAAGTTGTGGAGGTAATGCAGCGGGCGGAGGATGTGCGAGTGGTGGAGATGGTGGTGGTGGATGTGCTGGGGCGGCTTGTTCTGGAGCAGGAGGCTGTGGAGGAGGAGGATGCGGCGGTGGCGGTGGATGTGGAGGAGGAGGTGGTGGTGGTTGTGGTGGTGGAGGAGGTTCTTAAGCAGTTCGCCGGTATATCAGTGGATGAATAAGTTGGTTGGGAGAAGAATGTCTTGAGTGATGCCCCTATAGATAGCTAATTTGACCTATGTTAATCACCAGAGACTGAACAATCCTCTCAATAATTACGTCTCCCTTCTGCGTCTATCTGGATCTATCCCTCAAGCAAACGGCCCTTCAAACAACCACTTCCCAATCACCTTCTGAGCCTCTACCAACTTCAACTCAGCGTCCTTCGACAGCTCTTTATCCCCATGAAGCTTCACTAGATTCTCATACTTATCATACGCATGAATCTGATCCGGAATCAACAGCCATCTATAACTTCCTTCTTTCGTCTTCGTCTCAAACGAATACCTCTCATCATCCAGTATCAACTCCCCTTTAGGCCCAATAGTCTCTCTTCCCACAGTTTCATCTCCAATCTCACGACCCGTCAGTCCACAGATCATTCTCCATGATTCTCCTGCCAGCATGTCAAGCTCGCACGCGAGGAAGAACAAATTAGGCGGGAGTTGATCTTTATCGGCGTAAATAGGATTCAACAATGGATCGTGATGATCTTGACCAGGTACAGAGTACGCAGCTTCAAAAACAGGCGAAAGCGGAAACAGCATATCCGTCGTCTTTGCTCGAAACCCTCCAAACGAAGGTTTCCACTGCCGAGTCTGTATCTTGTACTCTCGCCTCACAGACATATCGACCACTGCATACATAGGCACAGCAGTCTTGATACGGCGCACGCCATCGCCACTGCCGCACATGCTCGGGAGTAGGGATACAGAGAGCGCTAGGTTTCCGCCAGCGGAGGAACCCATGATTGCAACGCGGTCATGGTCAATTGGTAGCGATGAGTCGGCGAGAACTGCCAAGACAAGCGCTTCGAGGTCGTAAGTTGGGGTTGGGAAGTGTACATGCGGTGACTTGGAGTAGTTCAGCGCGACGACGAGAACAGAGTGCATGTTGGCGAATGTGTAGTTGAAGTGGTCGTCATCACGAGGATCGCCCATGACGAAACCGCCGCCGTGGATGGTAAAGACCGTAGGAAGCTTTTCTTCAGTGGTTTTGTCAAAGGTTTTGGGAAAGAATATTCTATGACATTTAGATTCTGTCAGAGCTGTGAGTTGAAGACATACCTTATGGATAACTTCGGTCGGCACGCATATGTTTTGGTAAGAGTCGGCGCGTTGGCAGGTGTGACGATCTTTTCTTTCAGTGAAAGGCCATAATTCGCAACGACGATAAATGCTCGTAGCGCATAGGCTATGACTGAACATTTGATGGCGGTTAGCTTGGGAAGAGGCTCTTTGAAGCGCCGATGAGCTGCCTCCAGGGTGATTTTGTCGTCTGGCATGGTGGAGAAGCGTGTTCAGTGCGTCAACAAGATCAATTGAGTGGAACACCTGAGGACCAACAGAGGACAGTCTATTCTGCGCCAAAGCAAGAAGATATGCAGATTGGGATAATAAGTAGTGTCTCGTGCCCCGCTATGTCGTTCGTAACCGAGCGTGCCTCGGGATGCAAGAAAGTCTATCTCGATTCGTTAGAGGAACTTGCGCCGTCAAGGCTGAGAAGCAGTACGCAATTGATCATCGTGCATCGCCCTGCATGTGATTCGATGGGAAAGATCCCTGCGTTACGTCCAAGGCAACGCTCGCGATGGGCATTGAGATTTGCCAATGACATACACATAAATCATTCCAAAAGCTGTTCTTGAACATCTTGCTACTCATTTTCATACTCTGTGCAGAGTGCTACGTCCCCAGCTGGAAGAAACGAACTAACCCTCGGACTTCTCAAACCCCGACGCTAAACCCCTCCCAGCCCCGACATCCCCGAGTCCTCCGCGCCCCCGAAGTCACCGAAACCACTGACGCTCTCGCTTCTACACCCCTAACTCCCCATCATCATCAATATCATGGCCGAACTACGAAAATACGCATGTTCAATGTGTGCCCGACGAAAAGTCAAGTGTGATCGACAACATCCCTGCTCAAATTGTCAGAAAGGTAGAGCAGAATGTACCTACGAAGCGCCTCCTCCGCCAAAGCCTCGAAAAAGAGCTGCTGATGAGGATCTGCTGGCGAGGTTGGCGCAGTATGAAAAGTTGATGCAGAAAAACGGTGTGGATTATAGTCAGCATGCTAATGTTTGGGTCTCGTCGGGTTTGGAGGCGAAGAGGGAGGATGATTCGTCTACAACGTTGTCGGATGCTGCGACGGAGTTGTAAGTCATCCTGTCCATCAATAGCATGTATACTGATACTGATGTATGCAGGTGTCTTTGGTCAAAGCTGAGTCATGAGGTAAGTCATAACGATAATGATACGTCGCTGCGACTGACATCGTTGCAGCTCAAGTATCCTCCCACGCTTGCACTGCGTAACAAAGATGACCCTTTCCTCCATTCCTCGCCAGCATTCCACTCCATGATTTTCGACCCTGAATCAAAAGCCTATGAGAATCATCCAGAACCAAAGCAAATCTTCTTCTTTTGGCAGACCTTTGTCGAATGCGTCAATCCCCTCATTAAGGTTGTTCACGTCCCAAGTCTACAGAAACGCATTCTAGAAGCAAGTTGGGATCTAGCAAACATACCAAAGCCTCTCTCAGCGCTGATGTTTTCAATTTATCTTCTTTCAGTTACCTCCTTGTCGTCAGAAGCTTGCCAGACGTCCTTGGGCGAAGACCGAGGAGCATTGCTCACGCGCTATCGCACCGCCACGATACGGGCACTTACAGCAGCCGACTTCATGACGACAAAGGATCTTGAGACTCTTCAGGCCGTGGTCCTGTTTACCTTCTCAAATCCAGAAACCGACTTGGCCAGTACCATGACGGCCGTTGCAATAAGGGCTGGACAGATGATGGGTCTACACAAATCAGACACCGACACAAAACTATCCTTCTTCGACAAAGAAATGCGCATTAGACTATGGTGGCAGATAAAAGGCCTCGACTCTCGAGTGCGCGCTAGTTCAACACCGGGAATCAAACTGGCAAGATCAGAGTTCGGCGATGTTCGCCTCCCCTTCAACATCAACGACGCAGACCTCCATCCAGATATGCTCGAACCTCCAGTCCAACACACCGGCCCCACAGAAATGGTCTGCGTGCTTATGAAGTTCGAAGTAACGCAGTGGCTTCGCTCATCTCCCAAAGCAGCCAAGGTGTTCGACTGCATAGCTCCCGGCTTTGGAAGACCTGGAGGATCGACCAAAGCCGAAGACGAAGCTATCAACGAGCTTGAAGCTATTTACACGGAGAAATATCTTGCCAAGCTTGACAGAGCGGTTCCCTTTCATGACCTGACGTATGCAATGGCCAAACTGGCTATTGCAAGAATGCGCTTTAGGTTACATCACCCTAGAGCTAGAGCAGCACCTGGTGATGCGGATGTTTACATGACGAAAGAAGATAGCGACATTCTCTTCAACGCAGCACTGTCATTCTTGGAACTCGTCAACGTCGGCTTTGAGAGTAAATTCTCATCTCAGATGTTTACTCATTTAACATCACTCTACCAAATCGACGCTTGGATCTATGTCATCAGTGAACTCCGCAGACGACCTGCTGGCCCGAGAATAAATCTGGCGTGGAAGCTTGTCGACAGTTTATATACTGGTCATCCCGAACTTGTGGATAGTGTTGAAAATTCGTTATTTACTGCGTTGGGGAACTTGACTTTGGAGGCTTGGGAGGCGAGGCGCAAGGCGCTGAGTGATGCTGATGCTGTACCGGCTTGTATCGAGTTGCTTTGGAGTAAGAGACGTGTTGGACAGGGTGATGCTGAGATGGCTGGTAGTGCACTTGATGCGTGGGATCTCAATGTTGGTGATGACCTGCTGGATTGGAATTATTGGAGCGACTTCGTGCGCTTTTAGGCTTTGATGGTAGCTGTAGTACAAACGAAGTGAAAATCGGTAATGGCGTATGAGTTGTACACAGTCGTATTGTCGTACATTTGCAACCATCTCCAACGTTTCATGGCGTACATGCAGCTGGTGCAATGTCAAGCCCCTCCAATCGCATCACGACAGCATGAGTGGCTACCAGGTGAACACGTTACAACGGCCCTCCCAGTCTCAAAAGGTTAAAGATTTTCCATGACCAATAACCAAGCATGCCACAGTTGAAAAGCCTGTCGTGAAGACACCCGGAACAAGGGTCTTGTTAAGCCGTGGTCGCATTAGCGTAGTTCTCCCCGCAAGCTAATAATGAGAGAAGAGATGATAGCTTCTTCATCAAACAGTTCTTCATGGTCTTTTGAGATATGGTAATGGCTCTAGAGGTTCCAGAATAAAGTTACAGGTGCCACAAATGCAGGTAGTACTCGCCAATTCACGATTACTTGCATAATACCCCTTGCGACAAACATAACAGAGACAAACACTCCCGTGAACCCCCATCTGCAATGCAACTAGCCCCACCTGTCACTTTCCCATCACTGGATAGCGTCCTCCGTTCATGCATTTCAGCGCCTGCGGCACAGAAGCAATTTGATATGTCATGTAACCCCCCAAGCCTAGTCAATAAAGCCATAAAGATACCACCGACCCCGCATGCGTGGGTTTATTTTATCTCTTTGTGCTGAGGAATAAAACAAAACGAGAAGATGACGGCTCAAATTGAAGCTGTATGTTACTTACTGTGATGTGATCGACGAGTGCTAATCTTGGTAGGAACCTGCGTTGGATGTGGGGAACGACACTGAGAGTAACTTTAGTGCTGATAGGTATGTTGATGGAGATATGTGTTGGGATTAAGCTGACGGTGTAGCGAAACGGAGTCAACGGCCTCGATTACGTCGAGTATTTTCGAGAATAAGTACTTTCAGGGAAGAACTTATGCCAATACCAAATATGGAAAGCATTGGTAAGACATTTCGTGATGAGAGTAAGCACCGCTAATGAAACAGGGCTCCCAACGACGAAAAACAACTCGAAGCACTTGATCTCATGTAAGTTCATCGCCAGGAACCTTGAGTAGAGATGTTGGCTAACCATCTCAGCCATCATTGGTTGACATTGATGCTCGACGACAAACTCTTTCTTCCTCCCATCGGCGACAACCCTCAGGTACGTCTCTTCATCACCATAGACTCCCATCCTCACGCGGTTTAGAAAATCCTCGACATCGGTACGGGAACTGGTATCTGGGCCATAAACGTAGCAGATGAATACCCATCAGCCAACGTTATTGCTACAGATATCACTCCAACCCAACCAAGCTTTGTCCCCCCAAACGTTGAGTTTCAGATCGATGATGCTCAACTCGAGTGGACCTTTGAGCCTGAATCCTTTGACTTTATCCACATTCGATATCTCCAGGGTACTATTGGTGACTGGGATAGGTTGTATGGTCAGATGTACAAGGCTCTCAAGCCAGGTGGTTGGTTCCAGCATATCGAGCCTGATCTTCAGATGCTTTCTCAAAACCCAGAGATCAAGGTCGACGACGAGCAGTACGTATCCATCCCCTTCCTCTTTGTCACCACTTCTAAGAAATCTTAGCATCTTCACGCGCTGGGCAAAAGTCTTCACCCAAGTCGGTGAAACCATTGGCTGCACGTTCGACTTCTCCAACGGCAAACTGTCAACCCTTGCTAAAGACGTAGGGTTCGTATCCGTAACTCCCCAAACGCACAAGATCCCCATTGGACGCTGGCCAAAAGACAAGAAGAAGAAAGAGCTGGGAACTTTCGTGGGACTGTCGTTTAGCCAGGCTCTCGATGGTTTCGTCAAGTTACCGCTTTGCGAGATTCTCAAGTGGTCTCCCGAGGAGATGCAGCTCTTTGCGGCAGAGATGAGAAAGATTCTTATGAATCCTAAGACGCAGGCTTTTGGTCATGTGTAAGTTCTTTGTTTTATTCTGGGCGACTCAGGCAGCTAATGAGGTGTAGGTTCAGTGTCTATGGGCAGAAGCCTGAGAGGCCGAAGGAGAGTAGTCCAGCAGCGGAGTAGTGTCTCGCTTTGTTGCACGGAGATTGCGAGATAGAGATACTTGAATGACTTATGAAGTTTATGTTAGTTCACTGCAAGGCTGATACTACGTCGATATACCCCTCGGTATTGTGACAAGCGACGTATTGCAAGCTCCTCCTCTGAACCTATCTAAGAATAAATTCCTTACGTCCAGTCCTTCGCGCGATAGGAATAACTCTTTCGACCTTTGCCTGGGAGATGTAGCGAGATTCGGATAGCAAAGTAATTTTATTGCTACCATGCATCTCAACATGCGACCTTCAGAGATCAGCCGAGTTCGACTCATACATAGCTCGGAACTAAGACGCATCAAATGCTGAAGTGGTATATCTTCCCGAATTCAAGTTCCACTCGAAGACCTTTGAAACGTCGAGCCTGCTCATCGGCAAGGCACAACCTGAAGGTGACGGGCGATGAATGGAGGGGCGACCAGTCTTCAGATAACATTATATCCTGACTCTATTGTATTGTTTTCTCCAAGTCCAATGCAACCAATCCAAATGCAAATATTTTACAAGATCTAAAGTACTTCTCCAAACCAGGGCCTATCCAGTACCTTCTAAGCAGTGTCGTAGTACATCTCAATCTTCTTAATCTTAAACACAGCATTCTGCTTGGGAGGTCCAGCGCTCCAGCCCTTATCACCATTGGACCAGTTATTCCAGATCCAAGGTCCAGGCACGTTGGGAACATCCTTCTTGGTAGACCACTGCTTAACGCCATCAACATAAAACTGAACAAGACCCTTGGTCCAGTCAATTCGGTATTCGTGCTCGGTAGTAGTAGGGTTTGAAGGAGGAAGGACAGGCTTGTGAGAAGGCTCGCCGTCGCCGTCGTTGTCTTGGTTCGTGAACCATAGTCTACGAATGCCGTCGTAGTTGGACTCGGACTTTGGGTCGGAGAGCCACTCGATGTCGGTCTCTTGGCTGTCGGATTGGTAGAAGAACATCCCTGAGACTGTCAGTGTATCGCCAATTGAGACGAATGGGAGAATGTACCGTTGCAAACACCTGCAGGCTCGCTAAGGATAGCTGTCGTTCGGACAGAAGCGTACTTGATGTTCTCAATCTCAGTCGCAACCTCAGCAGCCTTGTAGGGCTTGGACTTCTGGCCGCCAGGGACCGTCAACTCAAGATATCCATTGCGGACTTTGACGCCAGATGGTGTGAAAACGTGGGTCTTTCCAACGGGATAGTCGCTCGAGTAAAGACCCTCAGGAAGACTCTTGCCATTGAAGGTCCAAACCTTCTTGTTGGCGAACTTTGTCGCGCGGTCGACGATGTAATGACCGTCCTCCAACTTTGGCTCTGGGGATCGCTTCGTAGTGCATCCCTTAGGCGAGGCAGCCGCCAGGCCAAGCACTGTGAACGCGACGGAGACGTAGGACGCGATATGCATGGTGAAGTCTAAGGAATATCTTGGCCTGAGTCCATCGCGACTTGGCACGCTTATTATATACCGAACTCATGAATTCGAAGGATCGTAGGATTTCCGTCTAGACCGTACTGAGAGGAATGTTTAATGTCGGACCTGGTTTAGTGGTGGATATCAAGGCTGAGCATTCCAGGGGTCCCCTGTAGACTTAACTTTCTCAACATACCAGACAGCATTGCCGGTGTCTGAGCTTGGGACCTGTTCATTTCTAGCGGGACGAACCTCTGTGGCTGAGCTATTTGTATTTTCTGTCCTAGGATTTTGGTCTGTTTGAGACTTTTGCGAAGGAATAAAGGTCGTTATGCTTCATTTCTCGGATCCATTGTATATAAGCACTAACGGTCTCGAAACAGAACGGGCGTGGCGGAGGCAAATAGCGGGCCCTTAATTTTCGGGTCAGCACTGGATTTGGCAGGTTCTTCCTGGTGATTTTAAGAGTGATGTAGTGGATTCCCGGAATTCCGTGCTTGGGGGCGATTGTTGGACCTGTAATGTTGCTTCTCGGCCGGTTATAGTGAGACTTGGCCGCAAATGGCTTGATCTAAGATCGTAGATCTGTTCCAGGCTTTCAACGTGCTTCTCAAGAGCTGAGCTTTTAATAAAGTGTAGCTTGTCTAATAAGTTAATGGGTTGAGGGGAGCAGACGCATAGCAACATGATCCCAGCTATTGCCCTTCGAGGGTCTTCTTTTCTCTTGTTCTAACTAGCATCCCCAACACGATGCCCTTCAGACAGGATATTGCCACATCTAATATCGGCAGGTAGTATAGCACCAGAATCAACATTCTGACTGCCGTGCATTGATTCCGTGCCATGATGTTTAGGCTATGTGCAAATTGCCTTCCAAAAGCTGAAGTTAAGTAGGATTTTTCAGTGTGTTGGCTAGATATGTCTCGTTGAGATGCCATACGCTTTAACCATCAATCAATCAGTGCCATGATGTCTTCCAACCATGTGGAACTTTCAAGTCCATTTACTAATTTGATATACTGAATCTTTCTATCACTTGTCGTGTAACCGATATAGTGAATGACGTTATAATAGTATTGTAGCATTGTCGGCTTGCTCTCTTTCTCATCGGCCGCTTTCTACGTTCACTATTCTCTTTGCCCCCAAAAGCTCTCCACTAGCATCATGTTTCTGTCAGCCTCTCTCAATCTGGCTCAGGCCCAGTCAATCCAACACTCCATCAGGTAGCTTTTCACAGAGAAGGGTCAAGGCGTTTAGTAGACCACTGACTTTCACCAGTGATATTTTATTTCGCCACCAGTCGATTCAGTGCCCCTCTGGCTGCACGGGTCAAGATCAGTGCTTGTTTCAACACAGGTGCTGCGATTTCGTCCTTCGAAGTAAGTCTCCCCCAGGTCGAGCGTAGATCTTTTGCAGTCTGATCATGAGCCCAGCACGAGTACATAAAGTATAAGAAGTCCGATGATCCATTGCCTGTAAGAAAGAGTTTCGTATATTTCAGGCATGGGAGTGATATATTGTCGTCGTCGGTCAGGACTTTAAAATCAGCGGGTGGTGTCATGGGGTAATTTCCCGGCCAGCGTAAGAAATGGTCCTGAATGCATGATGAGATCACAACGTAAATGGATTTTATCTGTCGGCTACCAGCGGTAACCCTACTTTGTAGAGCTTGATGGAGCTTTTGCAACTCTCCTCTAGTGGGTCGTGGTATAGCAATATAATCGACATCGGTTATCAGGGAAGAAAAGATCTCCAGTAAGGGTGCATCAAATGTTGTCAGAAGAACAGTGCTGAAATGTCGATTAATGAGAGCCCCATCGCCATCTGCCGCGGTCTGGTGCGCGATGATACGAGAAAGGACTTGCCGACTCTCAGAGCAGACTTGAGAGAGAATCACTCCCCAAGAGATTGAGAAAGACCCAATCTTGGTTGGTTTCCCAAAGCGGTCTTCTATTCTCAGGTGTCGTTCCACGGAGATCATGCACTCCCATATCATCTCACGGATCTCGAGAGGAAGCCTTGAAAAGCAAGAGAATGTTTGCAAGACTCCGTTTGCGGAGGCTACTTTGGAAGGATCCATGATGAGAATAGGACGTTCGCTTAAGTACGTGCTGCCTACTTCGGAGGATTATTAATGGAGGAGTGAAAAGTGTAGCACAGAGCGAGGTAGGTATGGTTTGTTTTATGTCCTTCAAGAAAGGCTAAATCTTTTATCACAAGGCATGGCATAGAAAAGATAGCTTCACCTATGACACTTGCAATCTTGCCGTTGGCCTATGTGGTGGTACACATGAACCCAAATCCTAACCTTCAATCCACATTAGCTACCCACTCCATCTATATGGCTGAGGGATGAAGTAAGCTCCAAGCCTGAGCGCAAAAGCAGACATCTCAGCACCACCTTATTTGTTATTGGCCCGTAGAGCCAGAGAGCGAGCTTGCTTCGTAAAAGCTTCTGATTTCGATAAAGCTTCCATACTGTCCATGACCCGAAGATTTGTATGATAATTCGACTCTAAAAGCCCAGAAGCAGAAAACTTTCTAGCACTGTCAGTTCGAGGTTCTGCCTCGAGATATCACGCACAATTCGCCTCATGTATTGACGTGATGTTCGCAAATATATCGTTTCGTACCGCTGTGTATGGAAAACCCTTATCCTTTGTAACATGGGAGACAAGGTATTACACGATATTGGTGAATCACCAACAAGTCTCATCCTCTAAAGTCTCAAGCTCGTTTCCGGGTCTTTAGAGTTTAAGGTTAACCTTCAACCTTAAACTCACCCACCCAGGTCTAGAAACATTATAGAAGGGCGCGTATCACTCAATGCTACATATAATTATAGGGCAACTCGTGTCTCTCCTAGCCGCATCGATTAAGCGTCGTAAGTCTGCCTTGCCTGTAAGGCTCAAGATCCTGGTAAACAGCCATATTAGCCTAAAGGGATACTCTGCAGACATCTTAGCAGCAACTTCTCACTCTCGATTAATTGATAGGACTGTACTATTGCAACAGACTATACGAGAATTACCATGCTTTGTTGTTAGTCTGTTGCAATTCCCCCTTTCGTATTGGCTCCTCACTCCATTGTAGAAGCCTGCACTCATGACGGCCGCCAGCAGGTAGACAATGTAAAGACCGCGCGTCGTGAGCAGATTCAGAATAGTCTGTTCTTCGCCGCATAAGACAACTGGCTTTATTAAGCCCGAATATTACGATTGCAATCCTACAACAGTGTCTCTTTTGCCTGATTCTCAGCCTAGAACAGAAAGTCCACGTAATCCCGCGATCCTCCTATGGCCTTATGCGTTCAACCAGCCAATAAGAATGGTGTCAGCCTGTCCGAATCTCCAAGTCCTCTGGAGGAAGAATATTATTTCCTATTCTATCGTTGTTGAAGTAACGCTAACATGGTTCGGCCTCGTGTTTCGACCTCGTGAGGGGTACTGCCAAGAATCCGACCAGGATAGGCGAATGCGGCGCAGTGTAGGAAGGATTGCAAAGGATTTTAAGGGTCCAATTGCAAGCTGTCAATACGAAAATCTTATACATATAAAATGGCATGGTATGGTACGCTTGGAACCTTTTGATTTCACATCTTCGCTCCACTTCCTTTCCTCAATAACTCAGTATGCATCTTCAATTTACTCTTGCCCTCGGCCTGTTGGCCAACTCTGTGGCAGCCGCTGGTTTTGACTGCGGCACCTCGGGCTCCAGCAGTAGCCTGAAAGCTCTATCAAAGGATCTTGCGAATAAGCATCTCGAGATTCGAGGACATCCTAAGAACGTAGAGGTCAAGACCTACGTCCACATCATTGCAGCAAGCAAGAAGGAAGAAGATGGCTATCTTAGTGCAAGTCATACCAAAGCATTTGCTGCATGTTTACTGACTCTTCCCAGCAATACACTGTCAAAGAGCAGATGGATCTCCTAAACAAAAGCTACAAGCCATGGAACTTCTCATTCAAGTTGATGAAGACCACCAGAACCATCAACGAATCCTGGGCATCACCCGTCGGCAGCCCAGGTAGCCCCGACACCGAAGGTGATCTCCGAGCCGCTCTTCGTGAGGGAAGTTACAAGGATCTCAATCTTTACTACATCGTGGACATGTCTCCTGGTGGAAAGTGCGAGCTCCCTGTTACCAATCCTACCAAACAGCAAGTTATCTACGATGGCTGCCTCATGAGGCCTACAACGCCTGGTGAGACACCTCCCAAGTTTCACTTTGTAACAGTTCACGAGGTCGGCCACTGGCTTGGTCTGGAACATACCTTTGAGAATGGCTGTGAGGAGCCTGGTGACTATGTCGATGATACTCCTTATGAGGACTATCCTACCGACCCTGATACTTGCCCTGAACCGGGCCGCAACACTTGTCCTGACAAGCCTGGACTAGACCCTATTGACAACTTTATGAACTATGTTCCTCCGTAAGTGCAATCACTGCGATGCTAAATTTGGATAGAACACTTACGATCTCTAGTGACTGTGGTCCTAAGCGTTTTACGCCCGGTCAGGCTGAGCGCATGCACAAGCTTTGGAAGATGCTGCGAGCGAACTGAGGCTGCTGCGTTGGGAAGTGTAGCTAACGAGATTTTGGCGCGGAGTGGCAATGTGGTTGAGACGGAGGAGTTTGGGATGAGACAACATTGGAGCCAAGGGCGAGTATAGAACGAATTTACAAATATTAGTGCCATTGATCCTACTGGTGCAAGACACCATCAGACTCAGTTATACAGACTTTAATAGCTAGTAACGTTATACGGTTAACTTAATTAAACATGCCTTGCAAAACTGCCAAAGAAACAAACACATATTTAAGGAACTATTAAATAAATAGTATTATTTACAGAGCGACATTTGAACTTTCGTATATAAAAAGAATCCAAGCTTCACAAAATGCATAAAGTGGGAAAGGACCTGTTGCAAGCAAAAAAAGAGTTTGCGGTTTATGTGGATCGAACACATGACCTTCAGATATCAATTGATTGAAGTTTGACTTCAGTCTGACGCTCTCCCAACTGAGCTAAACCCGCCGACAGATAGGAATTTAGTTCAGTAAGACGCTCATTAGCCGAGGCCGCGCTGGTGCAAGGAACACTACTACCCTGGACTTCAACATTGGAGATATATGAACATCGCCTTACTATTATGACTTCCGCCTTCGATTTATACTATCTTCCACACGTCATAACTGGTTTCAAGCGTACCGCAAGCTACGCGAGTTCCTGGGTAGCCCTCCTATCTGCGAGATCAACTTGAAAAATACTTTGAGCGGACAATCTTGGGCATGACTACAACCAAGCGGTGGGAAAGGAACAAACTCAGGGTCATCCCATTGCTTTGGAAGTGGGTGCGCAAGCAATCCCGGCCCATACATGTCGCCAAAAACTTCTGAACGTGGGAGTTCAATTGGATTTGACAAGTGTGGGGGTGCTTACGATTCAGAAGCTGGAGGCTGAAGATGTCCCGGTGATGGATCTGGAGCCAGAGAAGAGTTGGAGCTGTTCCATCTTGGTGGAGGCAGCGGTGGAGGCACTTCTTATGGTATGTCTATGTAGAGTCTGTCAATGGCAGTGGCATGTGTAGATGGAGCTTCTTCGTTAGAAAGCCCAGCCTCAATCGTGGGCAGATTTGATGCGTGCGCCGATGGTCCTGAGATCAAAGAAGGTAGAAGATAATTTGGTTGTGTAGGTCGAAAAGTATCGCGGTTAGTATTTGGTATTGGTGAAAGTGGAGGCGGAGGCGGCATGGCATCTCTTATAATAACGTGAACCTGGGCAGGCGCAGTTTGGAAGCTAGGAAATGATGTTTGAGAGGAGAGGCCATCGCGGCTAGTATCCCATTGTGGTTGAAATGGTGGCGGAGGCGGGATGCTTTCTCTTCTAATGACGTGGGCCTGCGTAGACCACCCTTGATACTTAGGAAATGCAGTTCCCGGTTCAGTCGTCCTAGGCTCTAGCAGGGCCAAATTTGATCGAGACGAATAACTCTCGTCTGTCCAAGGGCTATCTTTTCCCTCTTCAGAAAATTCTGCATTGAGTGACGCGACCATAGGCGGGGCTGTGTATAGCTCCCGATTCAAGTCGGAATTGTCCATGGTGGTAGTGGATCTGGAGTTGACAGAGAGTCGACTAGTGAAGTCGTTATATGCTTGCCGCTAATTGGAAACACGAGGCTATGCGAAGATGGACGGAGTAAGGACGATGAGGTACATAATAACACTACGGTGCGGGGTATCTCAACTAGGCTAACGAAAAGGCAGCTAAAACAAGGCGAACCATGCATGCACTCCTTTTATATAGGCCCAGTCCAGCCTCATCTGGCTCAAATGCTTGCATGTGCATCGGCCCGCCATAAAATCCAGTCAGCAAGGTATATCAGTGGTGTAGTGAGCTGTGCCCTCGAGCCCAACCCGGAAGCTGATTCTCACACTCATTTCATTCTCATCCTAGAAAGAAGAACAATGGCGGAACTTGCTACCACAGCGCTGGTGGGCAACATACTTCAGTTCCTGGAGGTTGGTATCAAATTGTCGGCGACAGCGCGAAGAGCTTACAAGTCTATCGACGGCTGCATAAAGGAAGACAAAGACTTACTTACCGATACGGGACGCTTACATAGCCTGATCAGCTCTATTCAAACGAACCGATCTCACACACAAGGAAATGGCCAGGCGGCGGTTGACGATAGCGTCGTTCAAGCCGCCAAAGCCTGTGATGAATACGCTTCCGAACTCACAACCCTACTCGAAACCATGAGCATTCGGCCCGGAGTGACTCGTACCTCAGAGTCTCTCAGAGTCAGTCCCCGTCGAATATTGAAAAATGGGGATATTCACGACCTGGAAGCAAAAATGGTTAGTGCGCGGGAAACTCTGATTCTTGGCTTGACAGCAGAATTTTCACAAGTTTCGCTGGCCACGCCTCTCTATTTGCCATTCCACTGAGGCCTAATATTAGTTCTAATCAATCATCCGTCATCACTGCCATTAATAAATTAAGAGCCCAAAGCGTCGCGCTGGAAGCCAACACCACTACCAAGCTTGAGTCTCTCAAGTCTCTGATCCTAAAAGTCAAACCGAATGATAAAGACTCAACTGTCCAAATGATAGGACATCTTAAGAATCTTCTCCCTGAAGCCCAACGGGTCAAAAGACAACACAGTTTACTCAAGAGTCTTCTATTTCACACGATCAAACAGGGGCATAACGCTATTCCCGAGCGTCACCAAGACACGTTCAAGTGGGTATTCGAGCGTGACACCCATCAATTTTGTGAATGGTTGGAATCAGAAAGTGGCTTCTTTTGGGTCAAGGGCAAAGCCGGGAGCGGAAAATCAACCTTGATGAAGTATCTCTCGGACTCTGCCATCAGTGAACCTCTGGGATCATTAGGAACTTGGCCTGGTTTTTGAGAGTCTCTCCAGCGAACAATGTCTCGGACTGAGATTTTGCTTTTTTATTGATGGCCTGGATGAATACACTGCGGGCAGGCAGCGCTATACTGGTACATTTGAGGAGCTGCTCGAACCATTGAGAATCCTGGCTAGGTCTGATTCAATCAAGATATGCGTTTCCAGCCGTCCCTGGAATGCATTTGATGAAGAGTTCAAAAACCTGGGCTACAAAATACAACTGGAAGGTCTTACAGGGGAAGATATTAGGAACTACGTGAAGGAGGAGCTGGGTGCTGATCCCAATTTTCAAAGGCTATCCAGAACGGATTCTAGATGCTCCATGATATCCAACAACATCGTTGAACGGGCTCAAGGAGTTTTCCTTTGGGTCATACTTGTGGTCAATTATTTGAGAGGAGGGCTTCGAAACAACGATGATTACTCCGATCTCCTCCAAAGGCTGAATGATCTTCCAGATGATCTCGAAGAGTACTTTAAATACATGCTCCAGACCATCGAAGATGTGTACTGAGAAAGCACCACGCGAATCTTTAGAACGGTCATCGCCGCAGAACAGTCGTTACCACTTCTCGGCTTCAGCTTCCTCTACCAGGAGATGGGCGATCCCGGCTACGCAGTTGCAATGTAATCAAAGCACCTGTCAGACGGAACTCATGAGCGCAGTTGCCAACGGTCGAGAACACGGCTCAATGCACGCTGCCGCGATTTACTTTATGTCACTGATAACAAGGCAGAGAATGGAGTCTTCAGGTACCAAGTCGACTTTCTTCATCGAACTGTCAGAGACTTCTTCTTAGATAGGAATGTCTTAGAAGAAATGGTCCAGCAAAGAACCACAAAGAAGTTTGATCCTCATTTGTCATTTTGTAAGGTTATGCTTGCATTGATTAAGACATCATACACGAATGAGATATATTCGGAGAAGGGCAAACACAACCTCTTCCTTGCCGAACGGCTTATGCATTACGCACACAGCGTTGAAGGGACATTCATACAATTTGAAGGGACTGCAATCGGACCAGATGCACCAAAAGAGCTTGGTTGAAGTTTTTCGCATTTTAGATAACCTGGAACGAACAAATTGATACCGGTTTGGATCTACTTCTAACAGTTTGCCGCCGATGAAACGCAGACGCACCAATAGAGAGCCTTTCGACGTGAGAACTTTCTTGGCATCTGCAATCCAGGCCAGGTTGTCACTCTATGTTCAGGAGCGGCTTCGGAAAGAGCCCCAAGAAATTCGATTGAAAGCTGGTCGTCCCTTGCTCGATTACGCATTTCGACCAGATTCGGGTACGCCGCAGGAAACAAGTGGACTAGAGCAAGGCCCTGTGGCACCCCTTCTGAGAGTTCTTCTGGATCTCGGGGCTAAGCCAAACCTCAGAGGGTCTGGTTACAAGAAAGACACACCTTGGGAGCTGTTCCTGGAGTTTTGTTATCAAAATCGCGTAAGAGGGAAAGATTTCGCGTTCATGGAAAATATCGGAGCTGCTATGGAGATTATGATAGCGCGCGTATGGTGCGAGAGTCGATGGGACCTTCAAATTGTCCGAAAGACTCGCTTGTGAGTTTGCGGAGGTTATTGAGCACCTGAGCATACCGCCCCATTCAGTCGACAGAATTCGAGACATTATTCAAAAAAGAGATGGAATTCGATGGTTTCTCTGGAATATTATTTCTTTGGTACAACGGTGGATTGAGGTAATGAGAGCCTTTCTGCAATAGGCGTCCACGTACAGAGGACTGCAGGCTGTTCCCTGTAGCAAACATCGCTACACCGTGGTCGGGCAACTGAGCTTTATTGCTTGTGACAATTAGGGCTAGACGGACGACGATGCCGCTAAGGGTTGAAATTGAAAGAAAAAGGAAATATTAAATAGCTCATATAATGTGGACTTCCTCTACAGTGACACTCCCAGATACCAAATATGTATAGGCTGGGGAAGAGCTGGGGTTACTTATCAGTCCAATACGTTCCATCTGGTTTAGGTTTGTATTGCTCCTTTGAACTACAAGAGCGTGAAGTCCTTTGTGCATATTCTGTAGTCCCTCAACGAGTGTCAATAATGGAATAATAAACACTGTTTGTAGTTCCTGGACGAAATGAGTTCTGTCAGGCTTCCAGGTTAGCCTATTGTCATCGATGTGCAGTTCACCATCCCTGTAGACAGCGCTGAGCATTGAGCATTCCAGTGTGATAAAACCATCTGTGAACTGACCCGTAGCAGAAGCACCCTTCAAAGAGCACTTTGCTTCTAGCACTCGAGCCCAGGTTCTAAAATTGTTGGATGAAAGATATGGCCAGCAATACAAATACTGCTCGTATTCTATTGATCCATTGACAGATGCCCAAGACCAGCTCGGTGCTCGCCATTGCCTATCTTGCAGCTCGTTTGACGTACTGAACCAGCACATGTCAAGAAGTAGAGTATCTCTCCACAGCCCTGCCAGATATTCGTGCCCAGTCTTTCGACGTATCGCTTCCGCCAGCCCAGACAAAGCAGGTAGCTTATCTGAACTGTACGTCAGTCGCAGGTGGGAGTATTGTATGACCATTTCTCGCCAGAGAAGATCCAGTTTCGTATCTAAGTTCCGAGAAGGAGTCTCTTTGATATGATCATGGAATTCACCCTTGTCGACCTCTTGAAGCCTGTAGGTCGCGTAGCCGCATTCGCATGTACGGCCATACAGGCACTCCCAAAGAAGTTCCTGGCGACCAAAGTACAGTGTGCGAGGGGATAGAATCCTCTCCTGATATACCCATCCTCTTGTTAATAAGGGAAAGTCTGGAAGGGCGTGCTCTGGGGTTGCTTTGCGAAGGGAAATGCTTCATTTATGCATCTTCACCAACCCCTCCAAAGGTACGCCTTGAGGCTGATTGCTAAAAAGACCATCTTCGACTGAGTTGGCCCACAAAGGAGCCAAGGTCAAGTATGAGTTGTAGTAAATATCCGACATTTTGCTGAATTCTTCGTTCCAGTCGGCATGGGCAGCACCCGCCTTACCGCCTTCGCCATGTTGTTGTATGATGCATAGTGCATCGATCCATAGGTACTGCAATTTCAGTGCGCGAGTGATTTCGATAGCGTCTCTGAAGGCTTTCGGCAAGTCGCTGATGCCGATTCCTTTTTTGTGCTGCTCCATATTTTCGATCGTTGTTGAGATGAAAGGATTAGGTCCCCAGCAATACGAAAGACAGATGTAGTGCCCTCTTTCGTCGTTCCGCGTTTCTTTGAGAGTGACGGTGGGAGAATCGTCTTGCCCCAGGTCAAGCACCCGCTTGGGAAGAATGGAATCGACAGGGGGGCTACATCGTGGATTATGAGACCGTGGGTGTTCGTTGATGCATATATCCAGCCAGCGACGAGCAGCAGAAGCCGCATATGAGAGAACTGTTGACTCTGTAAACAGCTGCGGCCTCTTTAGTTGCCACAGGTTTTCAGTGCCTATCAACAGCACAAGCATGAGCTTTCATCTTCAAAGGACGAGATCTTAACTGACCGTCAAGTCCTTGCAAGACACAACATTTTTGCTCGTCGCTAAGAACTAATGAAGGGGTTCCTAGGAAGGTTATTTGAGAAAGCTGCAACGGCAGGTCCTTGATGAAACCAAGCTCATGAAAGTTCCTGGCAATAAATCTGCAAGATGGGCAACTATTTGAGATCCCGCCGATATGATGAGTT